>NW_027189207.1:154546-283728 GCF_040958095.1 Procambarus clarkii | reverse complement strand
TTACTTGTATAATGTGATCATGTAGTATTATGTTAGTAAATATCACATAGTTTATCATTTTGTTTGAGTGCACTGTTACGAACCTTACCTCCTGTGGAGGTTAATTTCAAGTATAAAATGTTGGTGAACACAGTGGAGATTTTTTTATAGGAAAATATCTAAGCTGATTTCAGGGAGTAGTATTACTGATTGTATTACTATTGTATTGTGTTGTTATTGTATTACTGATCAGCTACCAGTAATACTCCGCCAAGCAAAGTAGTACCTTCTCAGCTGGAGCTTGTCAGGAATAATGTGAACTGGAATGGCCTAACTATATTAGGGAAAAATTGACTCGATCTAAAAGCATGCATGTAGAATATGGTAAATAAAGTCAATAAAGGATTTGATTGCAAATGTAAAGCATAAAGTATTAAGGGGCGATGATGCAAGAGAGGTGGACGCCATCTTGACTGGAGGGGGAGCTGTATCCCTGCCGACCGATCCTTCCATTTGAGGAGTTTTCTCCGGCCGTACAGTCAGATAAGCCTTCCTTAGTACTTTTGCAGGGATGCAAGATAGGGTAGAGTAGTTATACAGACTTTGAAGAGGTTTTATAAATGAGTCAAGGTTTCCTAGAGGTGTAAATATATGTTAATTTAATTTAATTTGGCCCGAAAGGCGATTTTATTGAGCAGCGCCACTCATCTTGTGAGTGGACATACCGCCATAGCAGCATGTACAACACTCCCCAAAAGGAAGACAACCCGCTGGGTTGTTCATCGTGTCACTTGTACCCAGACATAGCTGGGACTTGCTTAACTGTCTCAAGTGAACCGCTCCTCAAACAAGAAGATTAACATCTGTCAACCCTTAAAAGCTTACGTTATCTTGCGGGTGCAAAATGGGGGAATCTTTTAAGAACAGTATCAATATTTGACAAATAGTGTTTTCCTAACTCAAACAATGTGGGGTTCATTATTATACTCCTATTTCTAATGCCTCTCAGGTGTTCACATTCACGTAGATAGTGGTCAAGGCGGTGTCCATCACTCTCATCACAAATTCTGCAACTTTGCTGATCAACAGTCGTTTCCATTCCGTATCTCCATGGATATTTGTATCCAAGACGGATTCTCGCTATTACTGATTCTCTCCCGCGTCCTCCTCCTATTCGTCCATAATGATTAGGATTGCCAGCTGCAACAATGTTGTACCATCGTACAGATTCACTGGTTTGTGCTTCTATCCTCCTTTCCTCAGTTACCTTGTACGGTATGCAGGCGATGAGTCACAATAACGTGGCTGAAGTATGTTGACCAGACCACACACTAGAAGATGAAGGGACGACGACGTTTCGGTCCGTCCTGGACCATTCTCAAGTCGGTGATTCTCAACATCACCTTGTACGGTGATGTTGCCTGACAATACCTCTAATTTGTAGTAGAGTCTTGGGTATGAAGAATTCAGTATGGTCTCCTTCAGCAGCCAGCACATCTGCTCGTTCATTCCCACATATTCCAACATGGGAGGGGATCCACAGAAACTTTACGACTCTTCCCTGATTGGTAAGTACTCTCACAGCTCTCTTAATTTCAGCGACCATTGCAAGATTTTCTGCCCGAATTTTACTAAGGCTTTGCAGTGCTGCTTTTGAATCAGTGCAAATCACTGCACCATTAGTGTTCCGTTCAAGAAACCTTAATGCCATATAATGGCAGTTAGCTCTGCTTGCGTTGAAGAGCCATGGTTTTCAATACGCGCTTTTTCTTCATTTCTGCCTTGGAAAGTATTATCCTTGATTACCGTGTATGCTGCACCAGCCCTGCCATTGACAGGATTAGATGACCCGTCAGTGTCATTAAACACGATCCCTTTAGTGAACTCTTCGTAAATCTCTGTTTTTCACGATGTAAAATATTGACGTTTGTGATTATTGATTCAAGCAATTTTCCTACAATAAACAATTTGGCTTATTGGACGATAGTTTAACCTATCTCCCTTTTTTATAAATCGTCACCACATTAGTAATCCTCCACGTACAGTAAATTTGTGCAAATCTAACACCTAACAGTTTTCTCTTGTGTTCCGTGTCCATGCTATACTAAATCTGATTTTCTTGTTATCACAGGTCTCTTGCTCACTCTATATTTAAATGTTATTTATTTGTGTTTTCCTATTTGATAACCGTCTAAAGTATTACTTTTGTGTGTTGGCTCCCTAATATGTTGTTTAAGAAAGCTGTCGTCCACTATTTAAAAACTAAATAGTTTCACTATTCACAGCCCATTTAATTGATCCAATAATTATACCAAAATTTAAGTTTTCTATTATACATTGTTATACTTTGTTGTCTTTAATTGCATATTTTTTTCTTCCAATTAGTCTATGTTATGCACCAAAATATATAACTCTTTTTATTATGTCATAATTTTAATTGAATTATATCGAACAGTTTCTATGTGTGGATCTAATTCTCTCTCTAAGACGACAGATTAAATTTGCTTGGATATTTATTGTTATTTTTCCTTCCTCGTCTAACCTATCTATTAGAGCCAAGAAAGTTATATACATTTTTATATTCAGAAAAAAGTTCCATGTTTTCTGTATTTATCAATGTTTCTGTTAAGTAAAAATATGTATTAGTTTTATAAAGTGTCCTTATGGAATGTATTTTGTTCATAATTCTCCTACTGCTTCTGTAGTACACTTTAATGTGCTCTTATGTTAGTTCCTTTACACCTTGTATATGTTTTCAAAAAAACTTTTACTTCTCTCAACTCTTATTTCCATTTTCCTTCTGTATTTCCTTATTAATAAATTTAACTTTTTTCCGTACCAGAGTGAGATTGAATATTACTGTCTTTACAGCCTATGTTATACCCCTTGGTGAGTTATGCATCTTCTATGGTCATTTTATACCCATGCCACGAGTACACAGACTCACTACTGTCTCGGCAAATATTATTTCCATCTGAGAGGAAGACAATGGACTTAATTCTATTGCCCCAGAAACAATTTCTTTCTATCCACAATTGCTCCTAGAAACATACCCAAATCTATTTCTTCCATCCTTGAAACAGAAAGTTCTGTTCACAATACACCTGTCTATACTTATAACTGATTTTTTCTCATACCTGGTTTATTGTGATGTTCCTTTGTTTCGTTGTGCGTCCTAGTACAAATTAACTTCCTTCAAAACGTGGAAGAGGTTCGACATCTTAAGCAATGTCTTCTTGAAGGTTAGTTTGCTATCCTTTGTTATGGTATAAGGGAGCCGGTCGGCCGAGCGGACAGCACACTGGACTTGTGATCCTGTGGTCCCGGGTTCGATCCCGGGCGCCGGCGAGAAACAATGGGCAGAGTTTGTTTCACCCTATGCCCCTGTTACCTAGCAGTAAAATAGGTACCTGGGTGTTAGTCAGCTGTCACGGGCTGCTTCCTGGGGGTGGAGGCCTGGTCGAGGACCGGGCCGCGGGGACACTAAAGCCCCGAAATCATCTCAAGATAACCTCAAGAAGATGGTTCATGTTTTTCTTTTGTCTACCATTTCCCCCTCTCTGAGGGGATATCATGCTGAATATCTTCCGGACTAGTATCTTTTCTAAATCCTTACACTTGCTCACTCAGCAGGTATGCCTAAGTATTAGGTATACAGGGGATTGGAGCGAGGTCATGACGATGCATTATTGTTACAATGAATCTACGACCAAGAGACCACTCTGTTCACACTGCGTCACACGTGAGATGACAGGCGTAAGATCACTGGAGTGTTTCCAGTGTGCGTTACACATTTCCATCAGTTTGTTTGGTTGAGTTTATGGAAGAGTTTCCGTGTGGGTCAAGAAACCTTCCACCGTTTCTTTTCTATTATGTTTTTATGCTCTGGAGATGTATGACTTGGTCCCCTTTTCTGTTTTAACTATGTGAGTTGACTTGCAGCGTATGTGATAATTTAAAAGGTAGTAAATATATGTAATGTTATTATTAAAAGAAAAAAGAATAAAACTTGACATTTATGCTTCAGATATTAGTTGAATAGCTTCAATTTTGTTGTTGGTTTGTTGTATTTCCATATATATTGTTAATAAATATCTCTATTTTAGCTTTAAGCAGTACCAAGTTATGAAAAATGCTGTAATGTTTAATTCAATTTTCAGCTGTTCGTGACAGAATGGAATCAATGAGGTGTTGTCGCCTGTTGGCAAGACAACGCCTAGTTTTCATTGATTAACGAACACGGACACGTCACTGTGAGCGAGGTGTGGCATGACAAGGAGGTGTGAGGGTTACTGAGAGGTGAGAGGGGACCTGCGAGGTTTGAGGGTGCCCGAGAGGTGTGAGGGGACCTGCAAGGGTGTGAAGGGGATACAGAATATAGCGAGTGGTCGCGTCCCTTGTAAACTCACTAGAGCTACCATCAAGCAAGGAGCCAGGAGATTCATCCCTCCGGATACTAATTATGGACCGACAATGCATCTTACTCTTTGGACTCTTGGTATTTTTGGCTGATGATGGTTGGTCATTGGTTCCCAAACGACCATACATCAACTCCAGGAAGCTGGTGGTGCTGTTGGAGGCCTTGGACTTGTTCCGAGGCTCGACTGTGATACTGTACCTGGATCCCTCTGTTCCAGGCCAAACCCAGCAAACGGTAATTGCTCTAGAGGCGATGCAGAAGACGTTTTACGCGACTATAAATCTTGGTGTGAATGAGAGGTGGAGGCCAGACCAGCAGGTTGTGGCGCTCTCTCAGGGCATCTCCGTGCTCCATCTCGTCCTCTTCATCGCTGACCCAACACAATTCCTTCAGCCGCTGTGGCTAGACTGGAAGCCCCTGGACCTCTTACTCTTCAGTCTGGCACCCAGCTCCAGTCTCGATGTCCTTAGTGAGGAGGTTTTCAGCAGCGTCAGAAGTCTGGCTCTTATTGACGAGATCCCGAGTGAGGGAAATGGAAGGCCTAATGCAATGGGGGTGTTTACTGTCTTACCTTTCTCATCAAGCAGTGCGAAATTCCTCGGTAAGTGGAATTCCCAGTTTTTTACTCGGAGAGAAATCTTGTTTCCTGACCGCTTTCCTGCATTTGAAGGGTACATGTTTCAGTTGGCCACCTCCATGGACGACGAACCTTTCTTATATCAGAGGAAGTCTGATAACGCCATATCAGGGTCAGCAATAAGGATGTTGGTTGCGCTCTCAGCAACACTAAACTTCACCTACACTATGACGGAGAGTGCGCCTGACCACAAGTGGGGCAGAATGGAAAACGGAACCTGGGTTGGAATTCTGGGAATGATATATAGAAAAGAAAAGAATTTCACTGTGAATTGTTTTGCATTGGTGGATGATCGTATCAGAGACTTTGCAGCATCTGAGCAATATTCAGTGCATATCTGGAGAGCTTTTCTGTTGAGGCCTCAGCCCCTGGCGACGTGGAGGAACGTGTACCGGCCCCTGCAGCCCCTGGTGTGGGCTGCTGTTATCGCCTCTCTTGTGGTCGCTGTTGGACTCCTAACTCTCCAGGTGAGTCGGGCCTCTCATTCACTCGTGCGTATAATCAACCCAACACAAACTCACAGACGAGGGTAAAATATAAATTCATACAAACAGGCAGGAATGTGGTCAACATTACACACATATAAAGATATACCTTCAAAAATGTACACCCTTACCACGCCAGGGATCTATGCTTTACCAAACAACTATAGGGAAAAACACCGCTGAAACAATGCGATAAGCGTTAATCATGTTTTAACCTATCTGGAAGATGGAATCTCACCTCGACAAGCTGCACCAAAATATTAAGTATGTCTTGTTGTTGAACCATTACTTAGTAGTTAACACCAGCCGCTTGTTACTGCTCACGTTGATACAAGACATAACATCACCAGAAGACGTATAAATACAACCCCCAGCACCCATGGAACTACGGGCTCACCATAGCCTGTGCTACTTGGAACTTTGTTCCAGGTAGCGAATCTTTAACAACAACAACCCATGGAAGCCAGTCTCTCTCTCTCTCTGTGCACTGGGTCATCACTGCATCCAGCACTCGCCGTCTGCCCACAGGCTAAAGTCGTGTGCCGGATGTTGTGGTGGCTTTATATTAAGTTTATTCATTGCACATTCTGTTTTCAGTTTGATATTATATATTACCCAAGTGAACTCAGATATTATTTAGCTTATTACTATAATAGTAAATTTTATTTATTGTTCATCTGGTGTTTTTGTTTCTTCCTGCAACGAGCACACTGCAAGGGGCCAGAGTCACACTTGAACTTATTTTATGTGATTGAGAGCCACATTACGCCTGCACAATATAGCTGCGATGCTCTTTCACATCACAACATACAGGCATACCTCAGAATGCGAGTTTAATCCGTTCCTGGAGACGCCTCGCCTTCCGAAAACTCGCATTCCGAAGTTAATTTCCCCATAAGAAATAAAGGGAAATGAATTAATCCGTTCCTGACTACCCCAAAAACCCCACATCAAACTAAATTTTTATACCTAATTCATCTAAATAAACCTACAAAAGTATGTTCCAGTTATTACTTACCTTACTGTCGAGTGCTGTAGGCGTATGGAAGATGGTGAGGAGGGGGGAGGAGGAGAGGAGTTAGTGTTTGGAACTGGAGTCCCCTTCCATAATCACATCAGGCAGTGAGGACCTTTCTGGTGTGCTCTCCCTGGGACGTTTAACCTGAGTGCCACTAGGTCCTGGTTGAGGTTCACTGCTCGATTTCTTCACCAAATATTTGTCCATGAAAGCTTGCTTTTCCCTTCTTCGCAAGCTCTCTCTGTAGTAAGGCATCACACTGTCATTGAAAAGATTAAGACAACGGCCTACTACAGTTTTGTCTGGGTGAGTGTGTTCAATAGTTGTTTGAATCTCTTCCCACATCTGACACACCTTCTTCATTACTGCAGAAGGGACATTTGCTGGTGCTGTTGCCACCACCTCCTCCTCCACTGCAGAATCATTCGCTGCTGTGTTGGCTTCCTGTTCCTGTTGAAGGGCTAGGAGTTCTTCGGTGGTCAGTTCTTCGTTGTGTTCTTCCACCAACTCCTCCACATCATCACCATCCAATTCCAAGCCCATTTTCTGGCCAAGACTAACAATTTCCTCAACAATAGGCGCATCATTTATAGGCTCAAACCCCTCAAAGTCTAGTTCTCTCACACCTTCAGGCCACAATTTTCTCCAGCCAGAGATCAGGGTTCTTTGAGTCACTTCTTGCCAGGCTTTGTCAACGAGTTTTAAAGCACTAAAAATGTTAAAATGCTCTCTCCAGAACTCTTTGAGGGTGAGGTTTGTGGCTTCAGTCACTTCAAAACATTTCCGGAAAAGTGCCCTTTCATACAGTTTCTTAAAATTCGCTATGATTTTCTGGTCCATAGGCTGAATTAGAGGAGTGGTGTTAGGAGGAAGGAATTTAACTGTGAGGAATTTATTGCATTGAGGCATCAAATCATCTTCCAAGCCTGGAGGATGAGCAGGAGCATTGTCAAGGAGAAGCACGGCTCTGAGTGGCAATTGTTTCTCCTGCAGATATTTTTCTATGGCAGGGCACAGCACTTCATTCACCCACTCCGAAAAAATAAGCCTAGTCACCCATGCTTTTTTATTAGACTTCCACATCACAGACAAACGGGTTTTCTGCACATTATACTGTTTGAAAACCCTTGGATTTTCAGAATGATACACTAGCAAGGGTTTAATTTTTAAATCGCCACTCGCATTTGAACACAGCACAAGCGTAAACCTATCTTTCATAGGCTTGTGTCCAGGCAAGGATTTTTCCTCCTTGGTAATGTATGTCCTCTTATGCATTCTTTTCCAAAACAGTCCTGTTTCGTCACAATTAAACACTTGTTGCGGTAGGTATCCCTCAGCCTCTGCAAACTCTTTAAATTCGTCAATAAATCGTCCAGCGGCTGGTTTGTCTGAGCTGGCTGCCTCCCCATGCCTTGTAACACTATGGATACCACTTCTCTTTCTAAATTTTTCAAACCAGCCCCTGCTTGCCTTAAACTCTTTCTTTTCTGCATCACTCGTTGCAGGGGTCTTCTTTAGAAGGTCTTCGTGCAACACCCTGGCTTTCTCAGAAATAATGGCCTCCGAAACACTATCACCCCTCAACTCCTTGTCGTGTATCCAAATTAATAACAACTTTTCCACTTCTTCAAGTATTTGTGGTCTTTGTGTCGTTAATGTTCTTACTCCTTTTGCCACATTAGCACTCATAATCTTATTTTTCTTCTTAAGTATAGTGCATATTGTTGATGTCGCTTTGTTGTACTGCCTACAAAGATCAACAACACGTGTACCGTTCTCATGCTTTCGAATGATCTCTTGTTTCTGCTCTATTGTCATCCTCACATGAGCTTTCTGGCCTTTATCCTTACCACTGGCTTTCTTGGGACTCATGGTGAGATATATAATAACAAATTGTATAGACAAATCACCAAAAATCCAACAAAACACTGAAAATTCACGACAAGAATTGATGTGGGGGTAGTCACTGCGCGCGAGACAATGGTGAACTGAGGGGCAGCGGGGCAGAGGGGCGACGATCGCCGAACGACCACGCGCTAGGTCGGCTGTAAGCGTATCAACAAACTCGCGTTCAAACTCGACTCCCGAAGTAACCATCGCCTTCCGAGACAAATTTTTGGAGTAAATACACCTCGCCTTCCGAAAATCTCGCATACAGGGACAATCGCATTCCGAGGTACCACTGTATATCTAAAGATTATTGAGCCAGTTTAAAATGTACTGACTCATATTTGGGTTTATTGAGTCAATTGTAAGTGTACTGAGTCAGTTGTAAGTTGATTGAGTCAGTTGTAAGTGTATTGAGTCAGTTGTAAGTGTAGTGTGTCAGTTGTAAGTGTACTTCATCAGTTGTAAGTGTACTGAGTCAGTTGTAAGTGTACTGAATCAGTTGTAATTGTACTGAGTCAGTTCTAAATACACTGAGTCAGTTGTAAGTGTCCTGAATCAGTTGTAAGTGTACTGAGTCTGTTGTAAGTGTACAACTGCAGTTGTGAGTGTACTATTACAGTTGCAAGTGTACTCATTCGGTTGTAAGTGAACTGTCAGTTGAAAGTGTACTGAGTCAGTTGTAAGTGTATTGTTACGGCCCTCTCGGGTCGCAACCGGGTTCTTACTCTGATGTTGTTAGAGGTAGGGTATCCGGCCCCAAGCTAGTAGTGGCTTTCAAGGGATGTGGTCCGTAACGCAAGAAAAATAAAAGGGGAAGGAAATAAAGTCAAAAACTTAATAATATAATTAACACCATCACCATAAATAATATAAAGATTACACGGGGGGGGGGGGGGGGTATAAACACTAGAATGCACAACGTAGTCTTCTTCTGAAGACTCTGAATGTTCACGGTGCTCAACGGTGCTACACTCTTGGTCCTCTTGTGGCCTTACGACGAATCCTTCGAGAATCTTGAGTCTACCCTGGCCACAGGCCAGCCAAGTCACAGTTCCACTGGGGGCACCGTCGTGGAGGCCTTCAACCACAAGTCCAGCCGTCAGCTGGCAGGTTCCAAACAGCAACGCTAGTTAGGCCACTCCACGATCGATACTAAGGTAGCGAACCCTAGTCAGGAGCCTCATGTGATCCCACAGACCACTCTCCTTGCCACAACACCCCAGTGGTTAAGCGTCTCCACCAGTCAGTCCCGGGTATGACAATCCCTCAACTGCCACTTCACAGGCAGGCTAACACCACAGTGTTCATCCGGGGGGCGACTCACAGCTGCTGCAGCAAACACTTGGAGACGAGACGACTGCCTTGGGTAGACTGATCCAACTTCCATTACAGCAGTGCTAGGTCGACTCTGTAATCAGACACGTCATCAGTAACAGGAACACACTAGGACACCTTACTTACAGGCTTAGATACGCCCAACGTATCCACTCCGTAGATGGCGTTGCTGTCTAAGCTCCACCTCACCAGAGGTCAGCAGCGGCTGTGTTATGAGCTAATCAGGACTGGAAACTAGCCCTTGTGGCCAGTACACCTCGTCCTCACCAGGTGTCGTCGTCCATTTGGAGGGGGTTTCGGGAGCTGACCCACAGATGGCGTGGTCGTCACTGCTCCGTGCTCGGATGTTGGGCTCGGGTCCGTAACATGTATTGAGTCAGTTGTAAGTATACTGAGTCATTTGTAGGTGTACTGAGTCAGTTGTAGGTGTACTGAGTCAGTTGTAAGTGTACTGAATCAGTCGTAAGTGTACTGAGTTAGTTGTAAGTATAATGAGTCTATTGTAAGTGTACTACTGCAGTTGTAAGTGTACTAATGCAGTTGTAAGTGTACTACTACAGTTGTAAGTGTATTGAGTCAGTTTTATATGTACTGAATCAGTTGTAAGTGTAATACTGCATTTGTAAGTGTAATACTGCAGTTGTAAGTGTAGTACTACAGTTGATAGTGTACTACTGCAGTTATAAGTGTACTACTGAAGTTATAAGTGTACTACCGAATTTGCAAGTGTACTACTGCAATTGTAAGTGCACTACTGCAGTTGTAAGTGTACTACTACACTCGTAAGTGTACTACTACAGTTGAATTTGTGCTACAACATTTCTAAGTGTATTACTGCAGTTATAAGTGAACTACCACAGTTGTTAGTGTACTACTGCAGTTGTAAGTGTACTACTATAGTTGTAAGTGTACTACTGCAGTTTAAATTGTACTAATGCAGTTGCAAGTGTACTACTACAGTTGTCAGTGTACTACAGTTGCAAGTGTTTTACCACAGTTATAAGTGTACTACCGCAGTTGTAAGTGTACTACTGCAGTTGTAAGTGTACTACGGCAGTTGTAAGTGTACTACTGCAGTTGTAAGTGTAATACTACAGTTGTAAGTGTACTACAACAGTTGTAAGTGTACTACGGCAGTTGTAAGTGTACTACTGCAGTTGTAAGTGTAATACTACAGTTGTAAGTGTACTACTGCAGTTGTAAGTGTAATACTACAGTTGTAAGTGTACTACTGCAGTTGTAAGTGTACTACCGTAGTTGTAAGTGTATTACTGTAGTTGTAAATGTACTACCACAGTTGCAAGTGTTCTACTGCAGTTGTAAGTGTAATATTACAGTTGTAATTATACTACTACAGTTATAAGTGTACTACCGCAGTTAAAAACGTACTTCTATAGTTGTAAGTGTATTATTGCAATTGTAAGTGTACAACTACGGTTGTAAGTGTACTACTAAAATTATAAGTGTGCTACTACAGTTGTAAGTGTATTACCTCAGTTTTAAGTAAACTACTGCAGGTATAAGTGTACTACTGCAGTTGTAAGTGTACTACTGCAGTTGTAAGTGTACTACTGCAGTTGTAGGTGTACTACTATAGTTGTAAGTGTACTACTACAATTGTAAGTGTACTACTACAAATGTAAGTGTACTACTGCAGTTGTAAGTGTACTACTACAGTTGTAAGTGTACTACTACAGTTGGAAGTGTACTACTACAGTTGTAAGTGTACCACTACAGTTGTAAGTTAAGTACTGCAGTTGTAAGTGTACTACTACAGTTGTAAGTGTACTATTGCAGTTGTAAGTGTACTACTGCAGTTGTAAGTGTACCACTACAGTTGTAAGTGTACTACTACAGTTGTAAGTGTACTGCTATAGTTGTAAGTGTACTACTGCAGTTATATGTGCACTACTACAGTTGTAAGTGTACTTCTACAGTTGTAAGTGTAATACTACAATTGTAAGTGTACATCTACAGTTTTAAATGTACTACTGCAGTTGTAAGTGTGCTACTTCAGTGTTAAGTGTACTACTACAGATGTAAGCGTTCTACTGCAGTTGCAAGTGTACTACTGCATTTGTAAGTGTACTCCTGCAGTTGTAAATGTGCTACTTCAGTTGTAAGTGTACTAAAGCAGTTGTAAGTGTACTACCGCAGTTGTAAGTGTACTACAGCAGTTGTATGTGTACTATTACAGTTGTAAGTGCCGTACTGAGGTTGTAAGTGTACTATTACAGTTGTAAGTGTACTACTACAGTTGTATGTGTACAACTATGGTTTTGTGTGTGCTACTGCAGTTGTAACCCAGCAAAAAATTTTAAGTTTCCACAAAGTTCCTGGAAAGTGTTAGAAAGTAGTGGAAACGTTTGTTTTCACGCATTAGATACGGTTTTTTGTGTGGAATTAAATTGGTTTCCAAAACTTATAACTAAAACCAACATATCTAACACTAATTTGAAACGTTGTGACGCCTTTAAAATCCAAACATGAATCATTCCTAAATCATTCAAATACCAAATTGAATCTTTTTTGAAAGCTTTGAGCCTAATCTGAAACATTCTCACATCTTAACCTAATATCACCTAATCTGAAACATTCTCATATATATATATATATATATATATATATATATATATATATATATATATATATATATATATATATATATATATATATATATATGCGGAAAATCCACAGAGAAATATGAAATGAGGTGAACGTTTCGGCTTTGTTAAAGCCTTTGTCAACACAAGACTGACTCAAGTCTGGAGTTCAGACTTGAGTCAGTCTGGTGTTGACAAAGGCTTTAACAAAGCCGAAACGTTCACCTCATTTCATATTTCTCTGTGGATTTTCCGCATAAAATGATCAGTGTTTTGTGATCGTCAATTGCATATATATATATATATATATATATATATATATATATATATATATATATATATATATATATATATATATATATATATATATATATATATATATATATATATATATATATATATATATATATATTAAATATTACCGAAAAAGTAAGATTAATAATTCTAACACGAGTTTTCTCGATCTTTCTTACGTTTCTTTTCACTGTTGATGGTAATTGAAAAATCAATTCTCCAAAATTCATTTTTATTTCTAGTCTGACGCGACACTTGAACGCGTTTCGTAATAACTTATTACATTTTCAAAGACTTTTGGTTTACACACACACAACTATTACCTGCAAACACTAAACAGAGTTCTTACTTACGCTATAATTTAAACAGCTTTCATTTTTCATTTTACAACCAGATTTTGGGTGAGGTGATATGTTACATCAGTTTTGGATGAGGTGAACGAAACTTTCAACACAGGATAGAACACGAAACAATGGGTATTGAAGGTAAGAATGGAAGTAATTGCAGAGGGCCTATTGGCCCATATTTCTTGATGCTTCTATATTGGAGCGGAGTCTTGAAGTGGGTAGAATATAGTTGTGCATTAATTGGCTGTTGAAGCTGGTGTTGACTTCTTGATGTGTAGTGCCTTGCAGATGTCAAGCCGCCTACTATCGCTGTATCTATCGATGATTTCTGTGTTGTTTGCTAAGATTTCTCTGGTGATGGTTTGGTTGTGGGAAGAGATTATATGTTCCTTAATGCAGCCCTGTTGCTTATGCATCGTTAATCGCCTGGAAAGAGATGTTGTTGTCTTGCCTATATATGAGTTTTTTGAGGCTTACAGTCCCCAAGAGGGCATTTGAAGGCATAGACGACGTTGGTCTCTTTTAAAGCGTTCTGTTTTGTGTCTGGAGAGTTTCTCATGAGTATATATATATATATATATATATATATATATATATATATATATATATATATATATATATATATATATATATATATATATATATATATATATATATATATATATATATATATATATATATATATATATATATATATTTATTTGTGACGGGAAAGTGTTGGAGCGTTGATGTTCGGCAGTCCTCCAATGGCAGGTGTCAATGCCTGGTCACACTTACAAAAAAAAGATAGACTGCTTGCCTGTTGTCTGTGGTAAGTGAGAGGGAGGAACACGTAAACCACAAAATATGAACAATGAAACTTTAATATATTTACTTTAAACATAAATGAAAATAAAGACAAATCTCGGGGGAATGAAAAGTTCAATTAAATAACAAAGATAAATGCAAAGACAATGTGAGACACAATATTATAATGGTGAAATAATAAAATGGTGCTGAGAATATCGGCTATGGCTGAAACCTCCCTTTGTATACAAGCCAGTGAGCTTGGTATGCCAGAGAGAGATGTCAACTCTAAGAGCACAAAGAATATTCTGAAGTTGATAGCTGGTCAGGGCTCCGACGTCGATTCAGGTAGAGGGCGCGGAGGTGCAGTGTGCAGGTGCGCGGTCGGCGAGTCACCAATCAGGAGTTGGCAGGCTGGAATCGGTAGTTTGCTGCTTGACGACAAGCCGGCGTGGAGAGTGTGTGAAGTAGGAGCGATCTTGGGTACGTTTTGCCTCCTGGTCAAAACGTTTTGTGCTACCGGTGGACGTATCTTAAATATAGCATCTTATACTTGTTAACTGGACGTAACTTGAGGTAGGGAAGAGCAGGCTCAATCTCTCTAGAAAGAGATTATCGTTACAACTCTCTCCCGAAGCCTGCAGTTCCGGGTGAAGTTACATCTTCAGGAGGTAGAGTGGTAGGTGGAGCAGCCTCTACCTCATAGACTCTGGAGAGGGCGTCGGCTATGATGTTGTCAGAACCCTTGATGTAGAAGATCTCCAGGTTGAAATTCTGCAGATATAAAGACCATCGTAGAAGCCGTTGGTTGCCGAATTGGGCTTGCTGCAGGAAGCGTAAGGGATTGTGGTCTGAGTAGATGGTGGTAGACCGAGTACCTTGCAGGTACGGTTCAAAGTGCTGCAAGTTCATGACGATTGATAGCAGCTCCTTTTCGATCGTGCTGTAGTTTCTTTGGTGTGGTTTAAATTTGTAGCTGTAGTAGCTAACAGGCAGAACCTCCTCGCCTCGTTGTTGCATCAGGACACCCCCGATGCCGTTACCATAGGCGTCGACATGGAGGATGAAAGGCTTCGTGATATCTGGCGAGGCGAGAATAGGATTAGAACAGAGCAGGAATTTAAGTTGTTCAGAAGCAACGGTTTGCTGAATGGTCCACTGATACCGTTACTTGGGGCTGGTTAAAGTGATCAATGGTGTCGCTACCGTACTAAAGTTCCTCACAAACCTACGGTAGTAGGAGGCAAGACCAAGGAAGCGCAGGAGCGGCTTCCTGGTGGTAGGCTGTGGGTAATGCTGGATGGCTAGGGAAAGTATGTTTAACGGAGCTATGCTGCCACTCCCTATCTCATGACCAAGATAACGCACTTTACCTTTGGCAAAGGTGGACTTGCCCAGGTTGACGGTGAGGCCAGCTGTCAGGAGCTTGGCAAACAATCGTTGCAGCTGGAGCAGATGTTCGCTCCAGGTGTTGGTTGCCACAACGATATCATCCAAGTAGGCGTAAGTGTTATCTAAGCCCCGAATGACGCGGTTGACAGCTCGCTGAAAGGTGGCTGGGGCATTACATAGTCCAAAGGGAAGGCGTTCGTATCTGTAAAGGCCAAAAGGAGTGGTAAAGGCAGATATTTCCTTAGCTCGCTCCGTCAAACATACTTTGTAATATCCTTTTAGTAAGTCCAGCTTCGATAGGTACCGCGCATGACCAATGGCGTCATGGATGTCATCTATTCTGGGTAAGGGGTACGCATCCTTGACAGTCACAAGATTTAATTTACGGTAGTCGGTACATAGTCTGATCTTACCATGCGGTTTTGGCACCAAGATGCAGGGTGAGGCCCAAGGGGACTCACAAGGTGTAGCCAGCCCATGATCCAGGAGGTACTGTACCTCAGCACGCATGACTTTCTTCTTACTCGGGCTGATTCGGTAGAAAGGTTGGCGAATCGGCGTGTGTCGGGGAGTAGTTGGATGTCGTGCTGAACCACATTACACTCCTGAGGATCATCGTTGAACAACTTCTGGTCTTCCTTGAAGATTCTGATGAGAGGTGCACTATTATTGTCCTGAAAATAGTTATGAAGATTAGCCAGGATTTCCGAGTTGGAAAGCACCGACTCAATGTTAGTGCTTTCAGGAGAAGCAGGGGAAGGTTTCACTGTGGAGGTATGGACCTTTAAATGTGGAAACCGATACCAACACAGTGGGGGGAATACCTTGATACTGCTTCAGGAGGTTGACGTGGCACAACTGTGTCTTCCGCCGCCTATCTGGAGTCTCAAGAACGTAGTTGTGGTTGTTCCTGCACTCCTAGATACGGTAGGGTCCTGAAAACTTGTTTTGCAATGGAGAACCTGGGATAGGAAAATATGCCAACACGAAGTCTCCTGGTTTAAATTTCCTTAATTTGCTGCTTTGGTCAAAATGAATCTTCATCCTCTCCTGGCCTTTCAATAGATTGTCATTGGCAAATTTACGTACTCTCTCTAAAATGTGTTTTTAAGTTTTGAAGAAACTGGGGCACATTCTGAGGGTCACTGAACGGTGGCATTACGTAGAGAGTCTTTGAAAGCTTTGAGAGGAGTACGGCACTTACGTCCGTAGAGCATCTCATAAGGAGATACTCCTAGAGACTCATTGGGGAGACTTCTGAAAATGCACATAATGAGATCAAGTTTGTTTATCCCAGTCCTTCAAGGTGTCATTGCAGAATTTCTTTAGGAGTGCTTTAATAGTCTGATGACTACGTTCAAGAGAACCCTTTTGAAGCAGGATGATAGGGGCTGGACAGTACCTGTGTGATGTTGAACTCCTCCAGTGTCTTCTTGAAGAGATCACTGGTGAAGTTTGGTGCCACAGTCGCTTTGAACCTCTCTTGGAAATCCATACTGGGTGAAGATCTTTCAATAGGTGTTTTCACCACAGTAGCAGCCGTAATGTTTCTTTACTGGAACTGCTATGGGGAATCTGGTGGTAGGACACATGATAGTTAATATATAGGCGTTGCCAGAACTGGTCCGGGGTAAAGGACCAACACAGTCTATGCCGAGTCTGTGGAAAGGTTCCGCAGGCACCTGGATGGGTTTTTAGTGGAGCCTGAGGAATAGAGATGTTAGGTTTACCTGCCATCTGACATGTATGACACTGTTGTACGTATTTTTTAACGTCTTTTACCATACCTGGCCAGTAGTAGTCTTGTCTGATTCCGTGGTAGGTTTTGTTGAAAACCATAGTGAGAAAGAGCTCCGTGGGCCAGGTGTAGAATATCGGGCCGTATGCTGGTGGGAATCACTAGTTGTTCGACATTGGCCCAATCGTCATCCTCCTTCAGCTTGCTGGGTCTGTATCTGCGGTAGAGGAACTCATTCTCTAGGAAGAACCCAGGGATACTGTCAGGTTGAGTCTCAGCCTGGAAGAATAATGGTGTTAATGATTAATCTTCCCTCTGTAACTTACGGAACTCCAAACTGGTAAGATTTGGAGGTAGATTCTGAGGGTCTTGAGGGACAGCGGTAGCAGTAGAGAAATCATCACTTCCACATCTGCAAAGGCTGTCATCCCGAAGCTCGACAAGATCTTTTCAAATTTTGGCATTCCTGAAGTTGTCAAGACGGACAATGGACCGCCATTTAATGGACAAGACTTCATCAACCTTGCTGAG
This sequence comes from Procambarus clarkii, assembly GCF_040958095.1. NCBI lineage: Eukaryota > Metazoa > Arthropoda > Malacostraca > Decapoda > Cambaridae > Procambarus > Procambarus clarkii. The sequence continues at coordinate 266,273 of NW_027189207.1, read as the reverse complement.
CATATTGGATTCAAACACTGCCGTGTGATGCCACTACATCCTCAAGCAAATAGAGAAGTTGAGAGATTCATGCAACCTCTCATGAAAGCGGTACGCTGTGCTCATGCCGTAGAACGATCCTGGAAACAAGCTATGTATGCTTTTCTCGGGAACTACCATGCAACACCGCATGGAACACTGGGAAGTCGCCTGGTGAAATCTTATTTGGACGTCCTATGAGGATCGCACTACCCGTCATGCCAGCAGAGGTAACGGATACACGTCTCGCTCAGAAGGATGCACTAGCCAAGGGCAAAATGAAAATCGTTCATGATCAACGTAAAAGGAACAATTCATAAAGGTTGGAGATACTGTTCTCGTTAAAAAGAAAAAAAAGGGAAAGCTAGATATGACGTATGATACAAAACCATATAAAGTGATTAGTGTAAAAGGAACTATGGTAACAGCGAGTAATAGAGATCATAGTATAACACGTAATATGGCCTATTTCAAAGTGATTCCAACTAGTGTAGAAAATGATGAAGTACAAAGTCGTACAAAGGAAAAAGAAAAATGAGTTATAACCCGACAAAGATCTCTTGACATCAAGGGATATCATTGTATTTAAGGACTCTCGTCCTAAGCGTCATGTTAAACGCCCTACACGATTTTATGATTAATTGTGTTCCTAGGTAATGCAAAGTATTTACTTGTTATGCTAAACTAAATTTTAATATTGTTTGAATAATGCAGATCTCTCATTCAATATTTTGTAACTTTGTATTACAGGTTCTTTCATTTTTGTTTAACATTGCATTTGTAATTTAACATTGAAATCCTGTGTGGTAAAGATTAAATTGTTTAAATTCTTTTGCGTGCTTAATTAATGTTAAATGTATGCAATATCTCTTGATATGTTAATAATTTACTTTGTGTCAATAACTTTGCTTTGTGCTACAAGCATGGTAGACATCCTGTATTCATTCTTTTTAAAGAAATGGAGGGATGTCATGTTCATAGAAAACATACCATCCGTTTGTATGTGCTGCGGCTCAGACGCCAGCAGAGAGGTAAACAAGGGAGCATACAGGACGCCCGCCCAGCTTGGAAGCTGCTAGTCATGTATCAGTTTAAGTATTAAAGTCAGTAACCAAGCAATGGCTTTATATTAACCCTACAACCAAGACTTTCTCAGCAACACATAACACCACAGTCAAGTAAGGGAAAAACACACAAAACAAATCGTGTAAACAATGAAACTTTAATTAACTTGAAAACAAATATGAACAAAGATAATCCCTTGGCTATGTACAGTGCAAATAAACAAGATTACAAAGTCAAAAAATAATATAAATAAAACAGTGGTTACGTTACTCTACAATGAACAAGACAAAAAATTAATTAAAAGGTGCTGAGAATATTGGCTGGCTGAACACATCCACTATTACACAGAGCGTATATTAGATAGGTGTATCAGCTTTGAGAGCACAGAATATTCTAAATCCAATGGCTCGTGCATGCTTAGTCATCGGCTGTGGAGATGGTGCTGAAGTCGAGTGCAGACGACGATTCACCAATGGGACGCGTAATGGCTGCAAGTGGTGGTTTGGTGATCGACGCAGGTGGAGTGGCGAAAGCGAGGGGGGGGGGGGAGGAGGTGGAGAGCGAGTGTAGGGTACGTATACGCCTGGTAGAAAACGTATTCCACTAAATATGTACTACTCTTGATTGTAGTATCTAGATGTTGTAGATGTACTGAAGTAACATGATGATAGGAAAGAGTAGGCCAAATCTCTCTTGAAAGAGATTATCGTAACAGTGTACACATGTAAATATACGCTCCAGGTAAGGTTATCTCTCTCTTTTCTCTCTCTCTCTCTCTCATTTTACTGTATTATTCTCATTTCCCTCATTCTACATCTATCTCTGTAATGTTCTTGTAAAAAAAAGCTATTAACACGCAATTTACCATTAATCTTCTTACTGCTGACCAAACCACACATTAGAAGACAAAAAGACGACGACGTTTCGGTCCGTCCTGGACCATTATCAAGACGATTGTGAATCGACTGTGAATCTTCTTACTGTGCCTTGTCAATACTCAAGTGTTTATGCTTAACTTCTCTATAATCTGGAGTGTTCTTACATGTTCTCACATGTTGTCTGCACAACTTGTTTTACGTTGTTTGATATTATTTACTTACCCTACCTGTCAGGGTTTCTGACAGCTGAGTGGACAGCACTTCGGATTCGTAGTCCTAAAGTTCCGGGTTCAATCCCCAGTTGAGGCGGAAACAAATGGACAGAGTTTCTTTCTCCCTGATGCTCCTGTACCTAGCAGTAAATAGGTACCTGGGAGTTAGACAGCTGCTACGGGCTGCTTCCTGAGGGGTGTGTAAGAAAAAAGGAGGCCTGGTCGAGGACAGGGCCGCGGGGACACTAAGCCCTGAAATCATCTCAAGGACCTCAAGAATAAGATACACATGTTCACTATATTCTTGACATTCATTACTTGCTCCTTATCTGCTCTGTATGTTCTGTGTATGGCCTCTCTCTCTCTCTCTCCCTTTCCTTTTTCTTTAGAACAAAAGTGTACTAAGGCAACTTTTACCAAGCTTTCTCTCTCTTTCTGTAATATCTGTTTGTTGCCAAATTAAGACAGATAGACTTTTACTAAGTCATTTCATTGTTTAAGGTAACAGTCATTCTGTAAAACCATTCTTAATATAACTTTTTTCTGTAACAAACCTATGCAATGCATTTTTCTTTCCAGCTTAATCTTTCTTTCTATCACCGTTCTTAAACAAAACTACACTTTATGCAGTAACAAATTTACTAAGACAATTTTTCCTAACTAACATTACAGTTCGTGGTACTGAAAATAATTTAAAGTAACGTCTTCACATCATTTCTTAACTAGTATTATTCTTAATGCATTATCAAATTTCCTAAAACTTTATTTTCATGTCATATCTTAACTAAGAATGCACTCAAAAATAGTTTAAAGTAACATCTTTATATCACATCTCAGCTAACTGTACACTTTCATAAAGTAAGAAAATTGTTGTTGGTGACGTCGTCACTAAGTTTCTTAACAAAATTATTCTTCGTACTGTGGTGTTTGTGTGTTACTGAGGAAGTCTTGGTTGTAGGGTTGATGTAAAGTCATTGCTTGGTTACTGACTTTAATACTTAATATGATTACATGACTAGTAGCTACCAAGCTTGGCGGGCGTCCTGTCTGCTCTATGTTTACCTTCTCTCTCTGGCGTCCCAGCCGCCCGCACATAGAAAACGGATGGTACCATTTTCTGTGAACATGACATCCCTCCTTTTCTTTAAAAAGAATGAATACAGGATGTCTACCATGCTTGTAGCACAAAGCAAAGTTATTGACACAAAGTAAGTTATTACCATATCAAGAGATACTGCATACATTTAACATTAATTAAGCACACAAAGAATTTAAACAACTTAATCTTTTCCACAAAGGATTTCAATGTTAAAAATACATATGCAATGTTAAACAAACATGAAAGAAACTGTACTACAAAGTTACAAAATATTGAATGAGATATCTGCATTATTCAAACAATATTAAATTTAGTTTAGCATAATAAGTAAATACTTTTCATTACATAGGAACACAATTAATCATCAAATAGTGTAGGGCGTTTAACATGACGTTTAGGACGAGAGTCCTTAAATGCAATAACATCCCTTGATGAATTGTTTGTCGGGTTATAACTATTTTTTCTTTTTCTTTTGCACGACTTTGCACTTCATCATTTTCTACACTAGTTGGAATCACTTTGAAATAAGCCATATTACGTGTTATACTATGATCTCTATTACTAGCTGTTACCATAGTTCCTTTTACACTAATCACTTTATATGGTTTTGTATCATACGGCATATCTAACTTTCCCTCTTTTTTCTTTTTAACGAGAACAGTGTCTCCAACCTTTATGAACTGTTCCTTTGCACGTTGATCATGAGCAATTTTCATTTTGCCCTTGGCTAGTGCATCCTTCTGAGCGAGACGTTTATCCGTTACCTCGGCTGGCATGACGGGTAGTGCGATTCTCATAGGACGTCCAAATAAAAGTTCGCCAGGCGACTTGCCCAGTGTTCCATGTGGTGTTGCACGGTAGTTCCTGAGAAAAGCATACATAGCTTGTTTCCAGGATCGTCCTTCGGCATGAGCACAGCGTACCGCTTTCATGAGAGGTTGCATGAATCTCTCAACTTCTCCATTTGCTTGAGGATGTAGTGGCATCACACGGCGGTGTTTGAATCCAATATGCTCAGAAAAGTTGACGAAGTCTTGTCCATTGAATGGCGGTCCATTGTCTGTCTTGACAACTTCGGGAATGCCAAAGTTTGAAAAGATCTTGTCGAGTTTCGGGATGACAGCCTTTGCAGATGTGGAAGTGATGATTTCTACTTCTGGATAACGTGAGTGATCATCAATGACTACCATCAAGTACTCTCCAGTTGGTAGTGGTCCACAGAAGTCCATCGATACTTCCGTCCATGGTGCAGCAGGTAGTGGTGAAGGTTGTAGAGGTGTTGGTCTTGAAGTATCCACTGCAGCTTGGCAAGGGACACAGGCATCATGCATATCCTTTGCTTGACGATCAATGCCAGGAAACCACACCTTTTCTCGTAGCAGCTGTTTCGTCCTAACAAGACCTTGGTGTCCTTGATGTGCAAGCTTCAGAGCACGTTGCTGGAGAACAGCTGGAATCACGATACGAGTACCTCGCAGCACAGTGTCGCGTTGTTGCGTAACACTTAATTCTGTCTGGATGCGTTCAAGTGCTTTGAATGCACCTTGGTCAACTCCTGAGGGTGGGATGCGTGGAAACTTTTTCTTAGTCAATGCATCCACTGTTGCTTGCAGAGTTGGGTCCTCTAGGGTTGCAGTACGGATTTCATCAAGAGTAAGAGCCTTAGGGACTGCATCACAGGTTACAGAGTGTACATATTCCTCGGCAACTTGCTGATGCTTGGTGATGGTGAAACTGTTGGCAGGATGTCGACTGATGTAATCAGCGGGATTGCCTGCACCCGGCTTGTATTTCACCGTAAAGTTGTATGGTTGCAGACGAAGAGCCCATCTCTCAATGTGAGCTGGTGGTTTGGACTTTGGATTATTGAAGATGGTCTCCAACGGTTTGTGGTCAGTGACTATCGTGGTGAAGGGCGCACCAAGCAGATACACATTGAAGTGTTCACAGCCCCATACAAGAGCAAGAGCTTCCTTCTCTGTCTGACTGTATCGTTGCTCAACATCTGTGAGAGAACGGCTGGCGTAGGCAATTACTACTCGGGAATCTGGTTGACCAGGTTTGTGTTGGGCTAAAACAGCACCTAATCCAACAGGACTAGCATCCACCGTTAATTCAGTGTCCATTGATGGATTAAAGTATGCAGCAGTCGCATTCTCTACTAGTGCATCTTTCACAGCATCAAATGCATTTTGCTCGATATCGCTCCAGTACCATGATGCATTTTTCTTCAGGAGCTCACGTAGAGGCTTCGTAATGGTAGCAAAATCTGGAATGAAGCGAGAACAGTAGTTTGCCATTCCCAGAAAACTATGTACTTCAGTGGACGTTGAAGGAGGTGCAGCATTCTTGATATCTGCAACTTTCTTAGGATCTGGAGACAGACCTTTGTCACTAAGTACATGTCCAAAGAATTCAATTTTATGTTGATTGAACTCACACTTTGCTCGGCTTAGCGTCAAATTCTTTTCTCGTAAGCGTTGCAATGTTGCATGAAGAGCTTTGTCGTGTTCAGCTTGGGTACGGCCATAAACAATGATGTCATCAGACATGTTTGTCAGCATTAGGTATGTCTTGCAATACCTGGCTGATGATGTGCTGGAATACCTCGGCAGCACTGTTAATACCAAAACTCAGGCGCTTGTACCTATACAGACCTCGATGTGTCGTAAACGTTGTGATGAAGCGACTCTCATCATCAAGTTCAAGCTGATGATAGCCCTTGTTTAAATCTAACTTGCTGAATATAGTTGCACCATTCAAGCGGTAGATCATATCATCTACAGTCGGTGTAGGATGGCGTTCACGCATTATTGCCTTGTTGGGAACACGCATGTCCACACAAATGCGTATCTCATCTGGATTCTTCGGCTTTGGTGGAGTGACAATTGGGCTTACCCATGGTGTTGGGCCTGTTACTGGTTCAATGATATCTAGTTCTATCAGCCTATCCAGTTCGGCATCGACTTTCTTGCGAGTATGGAATGGTTGTCGGCGATGTGGTTGGGCAACTGGAATTACATCTGGGTTGATATGCAGATGTACTTTGCTATCAGTATAACAACCTATGGATTTAAATAGATCAGAAAATTCAGCAACAATAGCATCCACATTGTTTGCAGATTCCACTGCTACAGCATTAGAAAGCTGAAGTAGCCCCAATTTAGTTGAAGTCTTGTAACTGAGTAAAGACTCCTTTGCATTCCTAACAACATGGAATGTAGTAATGAGCATTGCATTCTTTGACTTAATCTCTGCAGTGAAAGTTCCAATCACTGGCAAGGCTACCTTTGAAGCATAGGCAGTGGCTTTGCCATTATAGTTCTCAAGCTTTGGGAACTGTTTTTTTAAATTTCTCATAGTGGCACTCAGCAATGGTGTCAATGTTTGATCCAGTGTCAATGAGAACCTTGAGACAAATATCAGCAATGTATACACATGTCTCTGGGTTGTTTGGAAGATCATTCCATTCTGTGATTGCTTGTACTCCATAAGTATAATCACATTCACTGTCATCTAAGACTGGTTGTAATGAAATGTTGTCTTGTACATTATTAACATTCTGGATATGAGGTGCAATATTGTGTTTACCACCTCGATCCCTATGACCTGATCCTCATACAGTGCTTTTATTCACTGACTGTGGTTTCTTTAGTGCAGAACGACACATAGCACCAAATGACCTAGTTTTCCACACTCATAGCACTTCTTACCTTGAGCAGGACAAACATTACCTTGGTGCGGGTAGTCTCCTCCACAATTGTAACATTTATTGTTGACACCCTCTGATGTGGGTCATTGTGACTGCTTGAGTCTTGTTCCTTGACCCCAGTTGTGACGTGGTTCTCGGCTAAATTTACTGTTAGGTTTGGCATGATATCTTCTTTGATTACGATGTCCTCCCTGCACCTTACATACCTCATCACTGTTAGTAACAGTGGCAGAACCGTTGTTGGCACTGCACTCCATGACACGAGCATCACGTGCAGCATCTTCCATTCGACGAGCAATATCCAGTATCTTGGTAAGAGAACTTTCATCATCAACAAGTTCTAGAGCTCTTCGCCGGAGACGTGTAGATGTGCATGTTTCAATTATTTGCTGTTTGATTTCTTTGTCAACATCAGCAAACTCACAATGGGCTGCTAAACCCTGCAGACGTGTGTGGTATGATCCACAGTTTCATTAGAGAGTTGTTTTGCTCTCCTGAAATGCATAATTTCCATTGCAGTATTTTGCCTTGGTTTGAAATGCTCTGTTAGTTTGGCTTTGGCAGTGTCATAATCTTTGGCACCACCAGTGTCTTTCAGTGTGTCAAAGATGTCACAAACTCTATCACCTGCATAATGAAGTAGAAAGGCACGCTTTCTTTCAGCACTTTTGATGTCAGAAACTATCAACAAATTTTCAAACTTTTTAAGCCATTTGACCCACCTTCTGTGACAGGTTTGTCTGGTCACAGTCAGGATCAAAAGCAGGAAACTGAGGTATATTTGCCATTTTTACTGAATAAATGTAACTTATCACTTAAATGTTCCTCAGAATATTAAACACTTACTGCACTGTATATGTTAGTCAAGAATTCACTGTAATTACTTTAATTTTGCAAAGCACACAAGCATTTTAATGCAAAAGTTCACAACAGTGCACAATATAGCAGCAACTGACTTCTTACCTAGCCCTTGTGTACATGTGTTGTTCCTACTCACAGCAGCAGCACAGCAGTTGGTACAGCAGCAGTTGGTACAGCAGCAGTTGGTACAGCAGTTGGTGCAGCAGTTGGTACAGCAGTTGGTACAGCAGTCAGTTCAGTGTGATGAATTTTGTAGCACGAAGCGTCGTTTCGTAACCAAAACATCAGGTTTTGTACACATCAATGCGTCGTTTCGTACACAACGTCGGCAGATTCCTCAGTACACAGTTTCTTCAGCATAGCTTGGGTAGCACACAGCTTGGGTAGCACACAGCATTGGTTAGCACACAGCATCGTTTAGCACACAGCATTGGTTAGCACACAGCATCGGTTAGCATACAGCATCGGGTATGGCGCTCACAGCTTCTCTTCCTCCTCCAGGCAGCATGCTTCTCCCTTGTGTTTGAAACTGAACAAATACCTGCGTTCACAGTTCATCCTCGTCGCCAATGTGGTGTTTGTGTGTTACTGAGGAAGTCTTGGTTGTAGGGTTGATGTAAAGTCATTGCTTGGTTACTGACTTTAATACTTAATATGATTACATGACTAGTAGCTACCAAGCTTGGCGGGCGTCCTGTCTGCTCTATTGTTTACCTTCTCTCTCTGGCGTCCCAGCCGCCGCACATAGAAAACGGATGGTACCATTTTCTGTGAACATGACACGTACTTCAAATGAAAGATTCTAAGACCTCTTTACGCATCAAGGGATAGTCTCCGTGCCATCAATGATATTCTCCAACACTCTCCATGCAGTCTTTACGTAAGAAGCATACTCTCTGAGGCATCTTTGCGTAACAATTATACTCTTTGAAACTTCTTTACACAACAAAGGATACTCTTAGAGACATCAAGGATGCTCTCAGAGACATTAAGGATCCTCTCAGAGACATTAAGGATACGCTTCAGAGACATCAAGGATACTCTCAGAGACATCAAGGATACTCTCAGAGACATCAAGGATACTCTCAGTGACATCAAGGATACTCTCAGAGACATTAAGAATACTCTTAGAGACATCAAGGATACTCACAGAGGCATCAAGGATACTCTCAGAGACATCAAGCATTTTCTCAAAGTCATCTTCATGTAACAAAGGATACTCTTTGAGGCATCACGGATACTTTCTAAGTTACCTGTATTCATCAAGTTGTACTTATTAGGACTTCTTCGTGCATTAAAAAAACTCTCACTGTAATAAACATTGTTCTTCATTTAATAAATATATTGTCAAGAGCATCGTTCCTGTAACATTTAAACTATAGTTTGTGTTAAACTTACTAAGACATGTCATTATCTAGACACAATCAACTTTAAGTATTATATCGTACTAAACATGTACAACTTTTCACAAAATTTGTAATTTTTCTGTTTCATGTAACTTCCATTAAGTAGTAGTTTTCTCTTTCATATATATTGTTAAGAACAAGCTTTTACCAAAGACATATTTTTTAAATGTATCTTGTTTAAGCATTAACTACTTCAACTTTTTATAACTTAACTTCATAATATTTCCCTGACAAAATATTTCTAATAAATTAATACAAAGGTGCTAATTAGACAAAACGTGTTAACAGCCTTACCTAACCTAACTTATCCTACCTATCCTAACCTATCACTTATACATGTTTGTTGTCCCACTGTATTAAGCAGCTTATTCTATTAAGGTTAAAGAAAAGTTATTCAGAAAACAACAAATTTATTTTGCAACGTTGATACGAGTGATAAATCATAGCATTTAAACATATACAGTTATTCAGGAGACAATTATATTGAGTTTAAATCTGACTACAGTCTCATGTAGAAATTAATATTAGAATTTATTTAAGAATTAATATTATGACATGTGTTTGATTTCACACAATGAAAATCTTTATTTAACAAGTCAACAAAGCCATCACACACAGAGCATCCTCCCTTGTCTTCTCCAAATTAGATTAGTTTTTGACCAGTAAATTCTTTTAAAACATAGAAGGCCTCACTATGATCATTATTACCTCTATTCAATTCAGGCCAGGACAAGAGAAATACTTGTCTGTCATTGCAATATGTCCTAACCGTTTCTACTGCATCCATTTCCTCAACAAGCATCCACTGGCTCTCCCCCAATATATGAGTAATTATCAGTAGCTCTTTCATTATTATTATTTCTTGTCCTAATAAGGTTATCAATGAAAGCAATACCAGATAAAACTCCGAGGACAGAATCTTGCTCAAAAATCGCATCACAACCTCTATTTCAATCTTTTGTTGTGTGTGATATCGTATTTCTTGTCTCATCCTTATTAAATTGAAAGGAAAGGAAGGAAAGCTCTCTTCCATAGTGTCAATTAAGCTCCAGTGTTTGTCTTCTTCTGTTTTAGGGTGAATAATACTAATCTCTTTCTCTGTCTTGCAATTTAATTGCTATTGTGGCTCACCCAGTGTCATTATGGTATGCGCTTCTCACTTCTCCGAATTCAGTGTATTAAGGAACTAATGTGCAATGTTTGGAGAACCTATTTCACGTACAAATTTTCTTTTAAAATCGTTTCCTTTCAGTTACAGTACAACCTATGTAAGTTACAAAAGTTCCTTTTCCTTTTAGTTACAAAGGCAGGAAATAAGTATTTGAAATTTGTCTAGATTTAAATCATTATATATTATTAATTTAAACCTAGTAAATCATTATATATTTCATTACAATAATGAAGAAAGACTCTTATCATGTACATCCCAGCAAACACAGAACGTTTGTGGACGTTTTTAAATGGAGCCACAGAGGTAATAATGTAACTATTGACATAAATACTTATTTCTGACGTTCTTAAGGCCATTAGAGATAACTGAAAACATATATTCTTGAGACACAGTTTTTTTAAGATTTATGTACAAATTTAAAAATAATATTGAATGCTATGGAATTATAATGTTTTCATGCTTTATATTTAAAAATAAACAATTTTCAGTCAACATTTTTTTTTTACTTTATGTAAACCTATCCAATTTACCTTCTTATAACATATATATATATATATATATATATATATATATATATATATATATATATATATATATATATATATATATATATATATATATATTTTTAATATAGAAGGGAGTACCACCTCTGTCTGGAAGAAGAGGGACCCATAGCCTCGGAGGAAACCACACATAACGCATTGGAGGGAATGTAGGTCCCCTCCAATACAATTTCTGTGTGCTTGTCTCCTGCCACCCCCCTTCCTTTTTTTTTTTTTTTTTTTTTTTTTTTCCTTTATTGTGTATTTAAAGGTTACAAAACATACAAGACAAATGCCTAAAGGTTATGGATCTCTTGAAGCTCCTCCGATTCTGGACAGGAACCGAGGACGCAACAAGCATTTCCCCTCTGAATCGCCACACTGAGATGCTGAAACAAAAAACTGGAAGCCCTTGGGTCTCTGGTGACGTCAATGAGCTTGGAACCCAATTCCTTGAGAAATCCCAAGGCACTCTTGCCCCAGGGGCCATGCGTCTCAGACGCTATGGGAACAAAGAGGTATTGACCTTCCAGTCGCCTGTACTTGAGTGATTTTGCTGTTTCCCTGTGGTTGGCCGCCCCACCTGCTTGATCAGCTCCGAAGTGTACATAGGTGTCAGCCAGGGTGGATACACATGTGTAGTCCCACACCAACTGTCTACCCTCCTTCCATGAGTATATGGTGATGCCATCAGGGTGAAGTGCGGGGAAATCCGGGTTTTGGACCCCTAGGATGCGAGGTTTTCTCTCCGCTGGGCACCTAGCTGAGACAAGGCTTCTCTTGATGATGTCATTGACCTCGTTGTTTCTTGCATGCCAGCCCTTTGTGCTTCCGCAATGCAACCCATGCAGTCCATGTTGGTCTGCTTCCACCCTGTTGCAAATACACTTGTATTCAGTGTGAACTGGGGCACCAAGGCGGAGGGCCACTGCTACATGAAGGGATTCTGGATCTAGGCACGTGCCCATTGCTGACATGGGTACTGCCAGGAGGAAGTCTCCTGCATTGGGGGCACACACTGCTCTGAGGCGGGCTTTCTCCTTGTCTGATATTGCGACGCTGAGCATGGCCTCAGCAACTTTTTCCACTAGAGGGTGGTCCCAGCCGGACTGTTTGTGTTGTTTTTGTTGGCTCTATAATGGTTGCTGGGGCTGCAAGAACATCCCACTGATTTGAACATTCAGTGAAAGCAGGATCGTGTATTCCTGCTGAATCTCTCAGGGTTGCAGGTAAATATCTCTGACGAGGTCGTGCGATGCATGGGAGGAGGAAAGGAAGGCTGGAAGAGCAATTTGGGAGGCTGTGCGTACACCAAGGCCGCCGAGTCTTACAGGAAAGGTTGCTTGCTCCCACTGAGAGTCGTCCAATGGCAGGTTCAGGACTTTCACCACATTGGACCTCAGAAGGGGGTCATACACATTTAACTTAGGGCTGCTGTAGGATGGAGAACATCTCAAAAAGTAGGTCAACTTAGGGAGAGACAGGCATCTTGTGAGGAGAAAGAGAGCATCATGGGCATCAATCTTGTCAATCCTGTCCAGCATTCTCTTTAGGTCAGTGATTTTTGCAGCCATATATATATATATATATATATATATATATATATATATGTCGTACCTAGTAGCCAGAACTCACTTCTCAGCTTACTATTCAAGGCCCGATTTGCCTAATAAGCCAAGTTTTCCTGAATTAATATATTTACTATAATTTTTTTCTTATGAAATGATAAAGCAACCCTTTTCTCTATGTATGAGGTCAATTTTTTTTTATTAGAGTTAAAATTAACGTAGATATATGACCGAACCTAACCAACCCTACCTAACCTAACCTAACCTATATTTATAGGTAAGGTTAGGTTAGGTAGCCAAAAAAAGCTAAGTTAGGTTAGGTTAGGTAGGTTAGGTAGACGAAAAAACACTAATTCATGAAAACTTGGCTTATTAGGCAAATCGGGCCTTGAATAGTAGGCCGAGAAGTGCGTTCTGGCTATTAGGTACGACATATATATATATATATATATAAATATATATATATATATATATATATATATATATATATATATATATATATATATATATATATATGTCGTACCTTGTAGCCAGAACTCACTTACCTACTCCTAACTCTAACCTAACCTATACTCCTAACCTAACCTATAAACTCCTAACCTAACCTATAAACTCCTAACTCCTAACCTAACCTATAAAGATAGGTTAGGTTAGGTTAGGTAGGGTTGGTTAGGTTCGGTCATATATCTACGTTAACTTTAACTCCAATAAAAAAAATTGACCTCATACATAATGAAATGGGTAGCTTTATCATTTCATAAGAAAAAAATTAGAGAAAATATATTAATTCAGTAAAACTTAGCTTATTAGGCAAATCGGGCCTTGCATAGTAGGCTGAGAAGTGCGTTCTGGCTACTAGGTATGACATATATATATATATATATATATATATATATATATATATATATATATATATATATATATATATATATATAGACCTAGTAGCCAGAATGCACTTCTCAACCTACTATGCAAGGCCCGATTTGCCTAATAAGCCAAGTTTTCCTTAATTAATATATTTTCTCTATTTTTTTTCTTATGAAATGATAAAGCTACCTGTTACGACCCTGGGTTCTCCAGTGGAAACCAGAGGTCAAAATTGAGCTATTAAACTTTCTGGTAGTACAGTTGTGCATCTCGAATGGCAATTGTTTGTATCTTCCCTGCCAGACGTAAGACTATTATTGTTTCTCAAAGAGCATTTAAAGACTGAGCTGGGGGTTGATTATTAAATAATAACATAGGCACCAACTTTGCTTACTAATACTTTCTAATCATTCATAAAGTAACAATACATTGCATAGGGGAAGATCTTTAATGTGCTTAGCTGCACGATCAATTAGGCTCCTTCCGGCACCACGACATGAGGGAGGCAGCTGGTCGCTAGCTCTCTATTCTTTGGCTGGTGTTCGTGCGGATAAGACCTACTCTGTGGCTGCACCCCTACTCTTCTCCCTTCTCCTCTTACTTATTTCCCTTACCTGAAGTTCCTGTATCCTTAAGTTAAGTACGGGGCGTTATTAAGTGTACCTACTCTGGTAGTAACGATTGGTGAGACCTGGGGGTAGTATTTGCCAGTGTTTTGGGTACCCCTAAGTGTTGTGTTTTGTATTAGGGTCCCACGTGGTTTCCCTACCCTAAGCTGCATCCAGCTTCAGTGCTTATCCAGTAGTACTTTACCCTAGCTTGTTATTAGTGTAAACCTTGTATCCTGTCTAAGTGGACCAAGGCTTTTAACGTAAGATAGCGTGGTAAAGTTATTATTATTATTGTTATTGGTGTGAGTGTATATGGGGGGTTGTTAAGGGGTTAATAAATAAGTACATGAATTACAGAGTATCTCTTCTTCCAGTGTGGGAGCGCATTGAACAACCCTTAGACTAACATATATGGTCTAGTAGCAAGTTATTACTACTGTGGATAGTTTATTTTGGGGGCCGGGCCTTTTAGCTCTCCCATATTTGATACTCTTGTCTTCTAACTACCCTTACCCCTTAATAGTACCAGTACCCCATAGAAGCCCCACATCTATTTTGTAACAAGTGGTTGGCCAGTCCGGGATGAACATTATAAGTGTAAAAAAATTAGATTCTTGAGTGCCAAAATTAAAATTTTTTGTTTTCCGCAGAACGGTTGTGTGCTAGCCTAGGGTCCAGTTCATCTAGCAAAGGACATTCTTGCACTGACTGGACACCCAGCTGGATCCCTTCACGATTAAGGTTAGTGTGGCCTTGTGTTAGGGGCCGTGCAAATTTTTGTTTTTTTCCAATTTTTTATTTTTTAATTTTTTGTTTGGCTGGGAGCTAAAATTATTAGTGATGTCTTCTGAAATGCAAAAACTGGCAAGGGAGCCTTCAGTGGTAGAGATAAAGAAACTTAAAAAGTCTAATTTAGTATTGTTAGGCCAGGAATTTGGCCTAGAATTAAATGTCGCAGATAAAAAGTGGACTTTGGTGAATGAAATATTACAACATTGTATTGATGAAGAACTATTGGCAAGTGATACACCTTTATGCCAGCCTAGCCAAGCAGAAAGTGCAACTCATAGGGAGAGAGAATTAGCTTTAGAGTTAGCAAAAATAAAATTAGAGGAGCAAAGACTCAAAACCGAGGAGGCTAGAATTAGAGTGAATGCCACTGGACCTCCACCTGCCGGGGATTCAAACCCCAGGCATTATGAGAAAAAGCATAATTTGCCTGAATTTTCCAAGTCAGACCCTGAAAGGTTTTTCAACCATTTTCAGAGATTGGCCATGTCCATGAACTGGCCAAAGGAAGAGTGGGTGAAAATCCTACAGGGAAGACTTAGGGGTAAAGCACAAGATATTTTTATAAACATGCCTGACGACGAGTGTTTCGAATATGATAAAGTCAGGGAATGTATTTTGCGGGCATATGAAATTACTCCTGAAGCTCACCGCCAAGTTTATCGTAACCTTAGGCCTACTCACAACCAACCGCTCACTGAATTTGTGAATGATCAAATTCGATTATTTGATAGATGGATTCGCTCGGCGAAAGCCGAAACATACGAGGCTCTCAGGAACTTAGTTTTAATGGAGCATTTTATAGATATTATGCCAGAGAATGTTTCAAATTACATTAGAGGAAAGGTAGAGGTAAATTCTAAAATAGGGGATTTGGCCAAGTTGGCAGAAAACTACCAATTGGCGGGCAAAAGGCCCAATAAAAATAATTATACCCCACAGAGTAGCAAAACTTATACCCACAGCCAGTCCAGACCAGCTCATTCTAACCCTTTACCTAATGCACCTTCTGTTTCAGACATAACTAACCCTGTTAAAGTGTCTAGCCCAACGGCACCTAAAGGTGAACCGAAGGGTAATTCTGTTAGTAATGTCTCTTCTCCCCGACGTTTTTGTGGTCACTGTAATCGTTCAAACCACAATATTAGCCGTTGTTGGCAACTGTACCCTGAAAAAAGACCCAATGCTCTAGTTGTGACACAGGGCTTGAGGCTTTCAGAAGGGTTAGGGAGTAAGACCTCCAACCCACAGTGGTTGGACTTGCTTACCCCATTCTTATCGAAAGGGAGACTACTTTTGTCTGAGGGGTCTTCCTGGAAGGACGTGGTGATCTTCCGAGACACCGGTGCCATCCAGACTTTAATTTTAGAGAGTGCGTTGCAAGGTGCCAACACTCTCGACACTGGAGAGGTGGTGCTGGTCGAGGGTGTCACTAGTGATACTCGAGCAGTACCCCTCCATAAGGTTACCCTGGAATCTGATTTCCACAAGGGTGTTTGTACAGTCGGAGTCACTTCATACCTACCTTTCCCTAATGTTGATGTAATAGTGGGTAATGATTTAGCAGGGGATAAGGTAGGGGACTCCAGACTGCCTATTATGTTGCCTACCCCTAAGGTTTGCCTGGATCCACCCGCCGCAGAGGATAATGTTGTGTACCCTGCGTGCGCGGTGACCAGGTCTATGGGACTTAAATGTAAGGGCAGCCCTGTGCTTGCCAAGGTGGTAAATCCCGAGGACACAAGGAACTTTCCGAGTGGTGAAAACCAAGTGGACCTCGCGGACACATTCATGGCCCAACTCGATGACGTGGCCGAGGACATTGTGGAGAGCCTGCCACCGCCATCTACCGAGAGTAGTGGGGAGGTGGAGGAGAACACTGTTGAGCCTCGGCCAATGGCATCTGACCAAGGCCTAGATGCCTCCTTGAGTGAGTTACAGAAAGCTGACCCCACTCTTGCAGATTGTCATGAGACAGCTGTCTCTATGGAGGAAATTGTAGACGCAGCAACTGGGTACTACTACAATGATCGGATTTTGATGAGAAAATGGAGACCACAGAGTGCTCCCTTGTCAAATGAGTGGGAGGTAGTCCACCAGGTTATGTTGCCGACCTGCTATAGAGAAAGAGTTTTGGCAGCTGCTCATGATGATCCTATGGGGGGACATCAAGGTATTAATATTACGTATCACAAAATTTTAAAGTATTTTTTCTGGCCCAAGCTGAAAAGCGATGTGGCAAAATTTTGTAATGCGTGTATTGTTTGTCAACTGGTTGGGAAACCAAACCAGACTCCACCTAAAGCTCCTCTAAGGCCTATTGTCGTGCCAGAGGAACCATTTTCTCATGTGGTAATGGACTGTGTTGGACTATTACCTAGAACTAAGTCTGGTAATATTTACCTAATCGCGATGATGTGTATCACTACTCGTTACCCAGAGGCTTTTGCTGTAAGGAACATCCGAGCAAAAACTGTTGTTGCTCGTATGTTGCAATTTTTTTCCACTTTTGGACTGCCTCGGGTCGTGCAAACTGACAATGGTACTAATTTTAAATCTGATGTTTTTCGAGCAATTTTGTAAGGAACATGGAATAACTCATAAGGTTTCCAGCCCATACCATCCACAGAGTCAGGGGTAATTGAACGTTTCCATCTAACTCTGAAGCAGATGTTGAAGACATCGTGCGAGAGTTCCCACACCTTCTGGGATGAGAATTTACCGTATGTTTTGTTTGCGGCTAGAGAGGGATTACAAAGTTCACTGGGCTGTTCTCCTTTTGAGTTAGTCTTTGGCCATAAAGTTCGTGGACCCTTGCAAATGTTACAGGAGAATCTGTTAGGGAACGTAACGTTAACCGAAGGTTCGGCTTTCTTTGCGCAACACCACCAGAGACTCAAGGACTGCAAGGCGGCTGCATTTAAGTATCTTGGCAAGGCCCAAGAAAAGATGAAAGAACGTAACGATGCTAAATCTAAGTTACGGGTATTTCAGCTGGCGACCCTGTCCTGGTTTTAAAGCCTCGACTAGGGAACACTATGTCCCACAAGTACGAAGGCCCCTACATTGTGACAGAAAAGACTGGGGACCTCACGTATAAAGTGAGGCACTCTGACAAACGTAACCAGGTAATGCTCATACATGTAAATCGACTGAAGTTCCAGGGCCCCAGGCCCATTGCACTAACCAATGTTTCCATTTCCAGTGAGAGAGGGGATGATTGTTCTGGGGACCCAACTAATCTCATTTTTAATAATTCTAGTTCTGTGAGTGCTGTGGAGGAACTGTCCCATTTGCAGATGGCCCAACGTGAAGAGGTGCAGTCGTTGGTTGATGAATTCTCCAGTCTGTTCGGTGATGTCCCGACCCAGACTGATGCCATTTGCCATGATGTCGAGTTGATGGACTACACTCCCATTCGCCTTCAACCCTATCGGATGAGTCCAGAAAAGAAGGCCATCGTACGGAAGGAGGTCGACTTCTTGCTCCAGCACGGCCTCATCCGGCCGAGCCAGGGCTCTTGGTGCTCGCCCTGCCTTTTGGTCCCCAAACCAGACGGCTCCTGGCGATTATGCACCGACTATCGGCAGCTCAACAAGGTGACCATTGTGGATTCCTATCCGCTGCCCCTCCTCGAGGACTGCATCGACGAGTTGGGAAATGCCAAGTACGTTTCGAAATTCGACCTCTCGAGGGGGTATTATCAAATCCCACTCACTGAACGTGCTAAACAGCTAACGGCGTTTGTGACACCCGAGGGTGTTTTTGAGTATCAAGTGTTACCGTTCGGCTTGCGTAATGCCCCTGCCACGTTCCAGAGACTCATGAACTCTCTACTCGCTAAGGTGCCAAATTGTCGGGCGTATTTAGATGATATCGTGCTGTTTGACAGTAATTGGGCTGACCACATAGCTAGGTTACGCCAGTTGTTTGCCATCTTGAAAAGGGCAAATCTTACCTTAAATGCTAAAAAGTGTCATTTTGGCCAAGGCACAGTGACGTACCTCGGTTATGAAGTGGGCCAAGGAAAAGTGTTACCTCGGCAAGATAAAATCAATGCCATTCTGGAGTATCCAGTACTAAAGTCTAAAAAGGACGTTCAAAGATTTATCGGTATGTGTGCGTACTATCGACGTTTTTGTCAGAACTTTTCCAGTGTTGCCACTCCTCTCACAGACTTGTTGCGGAAAGCCGTTAAATTTAAGTGGTCATCAGACTGTGCAGAGGCATTTAAAAATTTGAAATTGATCTTTGCTTCCGCCCCAATGCTTGCTAGTCCAAGGTTCGACCGACCGTTTAAAATTCATGTTGACGCGTCTGACTCGGGTGCTGGTGCAGTGTTGTTGCAAACTGGGGATGATCAGGTGGAACACCCAGTATATTATTACTCTGTGAAATTCGACAAGGCGCAACGCAATTATTCAGTGGTAGAAAAAGAGGCGTTGGCGCTAGTGTTAACATGTAAAAAGTTCGAAGTTTACCTCACAGGTAATATAGTGGAAGTGTACACGGACCATAACCCACTAGTTTTCCTGACTCAGATGAAGGGTAAGAATAAACGTATCCTCAGGTGGGCGTTGTACCTACAGGACTTCAATCTTTCCATTACCCACCTACCGGGCAGACTCAACGTGATAGCCGACGCTCTGTCCCGGTTGCCTGAATAACATTCATCTGAGCCACAGAAAGCCATTTACCAACTGTCATGCTTTAGTTATTTTTTTTAGGTTCTCCTGTGACATTAAATATTCCGTGTCCAATTTCTTTACTTCCCTGTTCTTTTATTTTTTTGTGTATGTTTTTTTTTTTCTTTCAGAGAACTCCTTTGTATTTTTTTTTTGCAGAGAAATTGTTTTTGATTGATTTTTTGTTTTTGTCATATGTTTTTTCTTTTTATTTTCTGTATACTCTTACAAAAAAATATGACTACTATTCTAGTAGTCACATTTTTTTTTTCTCTGAAGGGGGGAGGAGTGTTACGACCCTGGGTTCTCCAGTGGAAACCAGAGGTCAAAACTTGAGCTATTAAACTTTCTGATAGTACAGTTGAGTGCATCACGAACGGCAATTGTTTGTATCTTCCCTGCCAGACGTAAGACTATTATTGTTTCTCAAAGAGCATTTAAAGACTGAGCTGGGGGTTGATTATTAAATAATAACATAGGCACCAACTTTGCTTACTAATACTTTCTAATCATTTGTAAAGTAACAATACGTTGCATAGGGGAAGATCTTTAATGTGCTTAGCTGCACGATCAATTAGGCTCCTTCCGGCACCACGACATGGGAGGCCTAGCTGGTCGCTAGGTGGTTCCTTCTCTGGCTGGCGTTCGTGCGGACGAGACCTACTAAGTGGCTGCACCCCTACTCTTCTCCCTTCTCCTCTTACTTATTTCCCTTACCTGAAGTTCCTGTACCCTTAAGTTAAGTACGGGGCATTATTAAGTGTACCTACTCTGGTAGTAATGATTGGTGAGACCTGGGGGTAGTATTTGCCAGTGTTTTGGGTACCCCTAAGTGTTGTGTTTTGTATTAGGGTCCCACGTGGTTTCCCTACCCTAAGCTGCATCCAGCTTCAGTGCTTATCCAGTAGTACTTTACCCTAGCTTGTTCTTAGTGTAAACCTTGTATCCTGCCTACGTGGACCAAGGCTTTTAACGTAAGATAGTGTGGTAAAGTTATTATTATTATTGTTATTGGTGTGAGTGTATATGGGGGGTTGTTAAGGGGTTAATAAATAAGTACATGAATTACAGAGTATCCCTTCTTCCTGTGTGGGAGCGCATTGATCAACCCTTAGACTAACATATATGGTCTAGTAGCAAGTTATTACTACTGTGGATAGTTTATTTTGGGGGCCGGGCCTTTTAGCTCTCCCATATTTGATACTCTGTCTTCTAACTACCCTTACCCCTTAATAGTACCAGTACCCCATAGAAGCCCACACACAATTATTTATAACATTGACATAAGCCTGCTGAATAGCTATAATATGTATCTGGTGAAAACTGGACGTAAACCAAGTTTCCGTTCGTTTGCTTTTACACTTGGGACAGTTATTAGCAAAGTTTGGCAAAGATGTTTCTGGCATACAAAGACCCATCATGAACCCAGTGTTGCAGCATGCTGCTACACCCAGGCTCACTCACACGGAGGGCTTTCAAGCACACAGACTAAAACATTTGCCACCAGCTGGAAAGCGTGCAATAGTCCAACATGATTGCTTAGTTTGTAGAACAATAAAAAGAGATCAGAAACGTAAACTTGTGCAAACATGATGTGAAGCGTGTGGAGTCCCATAGTGCGTGCATGTGCGTAAATATAATAATAAACAATGTGAATACATATTATATTGGCATAATGGGAAAACATTTTTGTGCGCATGTGTATACTCAATGTATGCAACATTTATTACCACTGAACATGGAGTAACATTATATACAACACAATTAGTGAATAATTTTTGTGATAAAATACGCCTAGACACTGTAAATAATGCAGCGAAAATAAATTTGTGGCAATTCTGACTGCTTGAGGACTGCGCACAATGCCTCTGGGACGCACCTTGCATGAGCAAGCATGCAGGGTGTGACGTCATCGCTCATATTGTCGGCTCATTTATGTCATTTGTAAGTACGATTAATTTTTTTTTTCTCTTGTGGTCAGGGAACACAAATTAACAGCTTAGGAAGAATTTTTTTTGTCTTTTTTGTTACACGCCTGTGGGTGACAAGGGACATATAGCCCTTAGCAACACAAGGGTTAATACACCCACCATCACTGGGTCATGCCAATATGATTAATACACTCACCATCACTGGGTCATGACAATATGATTAATACACTCACCATCACTGGGTAATGACAATATGATTAATACACTCAACATCACTGGGTCATGCCAATATGATTAATACACTCACCATCACTGGGTAATGACTATAATTAATACACTCGCCATCACTGGTAAATGACAACACCAACATTAATACACTAGTTAATGAAAATATCTTGATTAATACACTGACAATCACTGGTTATTGACATCAACATGATAAACACACACACTGGTAGTACAGTAAGAATAAAATGTCCTTACCATCATTGATGGGCAAAAGTTGTGTTTGCTATCGTCCTGGGTAGCCGAGCAGAGACTGGAAGCAGTATTACCTATTAAGGCAAAATAAAACAAATTTAAGGTTTCTATGACTAAATTTTTCCCACCAAAACATAGTAAATGTTAACAAAAATTTAATAATTTTTTTAGGTATTGTGCTTTGAGCAGAAGTAAGGAGGGTGGGCAGGAATAAGGAGGGTGGGCAGGAATAAGGAGGGTGGGCAGGAGTAAGGAGAGTGGGCCGGAGTAAGGAGGGTAGCCAGGAGTAAGGAGGGTAGCCAGGAGTAAGGAGGGTGGGCAGGAATAACGAGGGTGGGCAGGAGTAAGGAGGGTGGGCAGGAGTAAAGAGGGTGGGCAGGAGTAAGGAGGGTGGGCAGGAACAAGGAGGGTGGAGCAGGAATAAGGAGGGTGGGCAGAAGTAAGGAGGGTGGGCAGGAACAAGGAGGGTGGGGCAGGAATAAGGAGGGTGGGCAGGAGTAAGGAGGGTGGGCAGGAGTAAGGAGGGTAGCCAGGAGTAAGGAGGGTAGCCAGGAAAGTGGAAGTGGGTATGGGCGGGTTCTCGGTTGCCTCCCCTCCCTCTCTAACAGCCTATGTAATACAAACCACATACATTAACCCTAAAGCTGCTACAGCCTGGGCTGTAAAAGCTGGGGCTGGGCAAAAAATATTTGAATTATGTGAAAATTAATATAAAATGTTAAATAAATCTCCAACTTATTGGCATTAGCGTCATAAAAGTTTCACCCTAATATTTTCAGAAATGTATTTTAGAAATTTTTTTTTTAAAAAGGAGAACATTTTGTTGATAAGGAGAACAGCTCCTATTAACTGGAACTGAGGGATAATGCAGTAATAAAGAGATGCAAGCACTTGTCCAATGTACAAAGAAGAAGAATAGTAGCAAGAAGTGTCCACAAAGTAGATATGCAGCTGGTGCCTGTGTAGCATTGCTGAGTAATACATAATAATACCAATAATAATGAGTATGTTATCATGCTCTATTTTGTTATATATCATAAAAATGCATTGCCTAATGTTAATATCTGTTACTGTCACCAATATCCAAAAAAATATATATATTTTTTTTGTCTCCTTTGCTTATTATTTCATTTTGTTGTAACCTCTACATCTTGGAGAATGCATACCCATCCCTAACTATGTCAAGATAGAATGAAATTGGTCACCAAATAAATCAGTCACAACTGGCAGAACTTGGGACTGAATTTTTTTTTACTGAGTTTTTCACAGATTTCAAATTCTATTTTCTTTGTCTCTTTAGGCGGTTTTGATGATTAGGGACCAGATTAGGGCTTTATCACTTTTATAAAGTATACATTTTTATCCCCTAAATCATTTTAATTTTCTCTATATTTAGTTTTTTGAGGTTATTTTTTCTTAACATCATTTCAACACATATTGACCTACAACTTTCACATATTCGAGTACGAATGCCAAACAACGTTTATTAAAACATATAAGTAAATTAATGAATTAGAACTACCTTATTCATTGCTGATAACTTCAACTTCAATTATCTCAAACTTTGAGTCAGCTTCAAAAAAATTCAGTTTCTGACTGATACTTGGTTGATGGGGTTCTGGGAGTTCTTCTACTCCCCTAAGCCCAGCCTGAGGCCAGGCTTGACTTGTGAACGTTTGATACACCAGGCTGTTGCTTGTAGCAGCCCGCAGGCCCACATATCCACCACCGCCCGGACTGATTCTCACCATTGTTACAAATAATGTGCACAGTTGTCTGTTCTACAATCCTATTAGAATGGATTTTTCACAAACCTTAAACGTTTGTAGTTATCAATTTTTTTCTAAATTTGGCGCATATTTCAAATGCCACATTGACGATTTTTTTACAGTAAATTACACTGAAAACATATATTCTAAATCTATGAAAATGAAGATCATATACTATTCTGAGAGCATAATAACACCAAATGAACAATTGGTGATAGTTTATATTTTTGCAGCTGATCTCAAAATCTGAAGTATTCAATATTCAATTTTATACAGTAATTATTTTTTATTTTCTTATTTTTCAAGTTACGTTTGTGATCATTTAGACAAAGTTGCAGGATTTGCTAGTATGCACAAAAAACTGGAAAGCATTAGAGCAAATTTGAGAAATTGAACTTTGCCATCAGGTCCTGTCGTATATGTATGCCATGCACAGCTTAAGGGTTAATACAGAACTGTACTGTATAAAATGCATAAAACTTAAAACTAACAATATTCCTCTAATTATAACAATAATATTTTAAATAAAACAATTTGTAACAGTCAATAAGTACATCAAATTTTGAGTATGCCTATAAAATAAGCACAGGTCATGTCAACGCGTTGGACCAGGATGAGATGGCTGGCACCATGTGCTTCTCCTCTTCCTGGGGTAAAAACATCGGGTTCACGTGCAAAGGATTTTTGTGATAAATTTGAACAATTTTTACTGTTTGAACTCATTTAATCTGTCAAGATGTCTCAGAGCAGCATTCATGGTATTGAAGGTATAAAACAAAAGAGAAAACATTTGTCAATTGATCAGAAAGTTGACTTGACAGAGAAAGCAGAGCGTGGATACTCTGTCACTCAACTCGCCCAAGAATTCAACATCGGTAAAGCTACAATTTGTGATATAAAAAAGCAGAAGGATAATATTAAGAAATTCTTTGCTCAAACTCAAGCAATAGGCAACAGGAAAACAATGAAACCTGCTAAGTATATGGATTTAGACTCATCTGTATTTAAATGGTTTACACAGCATCGTGCAAAAGGAATTCCTGTTTGAGTTGATTCTATTAGAAATGTAGCTGAAAGACTTGCTGTAAAGTTAAACATAGACAATTTCAAGGCTTGTATTGAATAAGTATGTCGATTTAAAGAGAGGTATGGCATCATTAACAAGAAAAATTGTGGCGATGCATTAAGTGCAGATGTTGGAAGTGCTAATGCATATAAGCATAAACTTTTTCAGCACATTATATCTAATAATCTAAGCTGGTTTTACGTGTACAATGCAGATGTAACAGGCTTTAACTGGAAATGCCTTCAAAGAAACACTTTGGCCTTCAGGCTTGAGGAGAATATTCCTGGTTGCAAGGTAAAGAAGGAAAGAATTTCAGCATTATTGTGCTGTAACGCAGATGGCAGTCACCGAACAAAGTACGCAATTGTTGGGAAATCTGCCAACCTCAGAGCATTGAAAAACTGCATGAACAGACTACCTGTCATCTACTACAACACAAAAAATGCCTGGTTCACACAGATTACTTTTGAGGATTGGTTCCAGAATCACTTTTGTAAAGAAGTAAAAAAGCAGCAGATATGAATTCTGCAGGATGAATTCTGCAGGATGTGCAGAATTCATCCTGCTGAGGTAAAGGCAATGTTGTTGATTGATAATGCCCCAGCTCACCCCATTGCTAAATTAACATCGCCTGATGGCAAAATAACATGTATGGCTTTACCACCAAACACTACATCTGTAATACAGCCCATGGATTAGGGGTTATCTATGCTCTCAAAGGCTTTATAAAAGAGCTATGAATTCAGATATTATGGAAGTTCTGCTCTCTGAGGAAGACGAGATACCTAATAAGGCTAAGAAGGCTAGTAGAACACTAGAAAACTTCAAGAAATATTCAATTAAAGATGCAATTTACAACTAGGCCAAGGAATGGAGCGAGTTGAAGGTCACCACATAAAAGAATGCATGGAATAAAATTCTGAGTCCAGTACCTGGTTAGAATAAAGACGAAGATGACTATGATTTTGAGGGCTTTGATAATGTGATTTTTGAGACATTCAGAGATGCAGGTGAGGAAGATTTGCAACTTTCTGATGTGAATGAGTGGTTAAATAATGATGCTGATGATCCAGGTTATGGTGAATTAACTGAGAATGAGATTATCCAGTGTGTTATTGGTAATAATGATGAGGATGTGGAAGAGGAAGATGATAGTGTGTTATCTATTCCATATGCTGCATCATTGCAAAAGGTTAATGATCTGCTTGATTTGGTTGCTGTAACTGATAATGAAGAGCTGACAGATTATTACCTGCACCTAAAGGACATGAAAGATATTATAATGAAGCTCACAACAAAGAAACAAACTAAGATTCAAAAGCTTTTGGTATGGTTTCACAGTAGGCCTACAGAACCAGCACCCTGCACTAGCAAGGACTCACCTGCTGAGGATGCTCAGGCAACTGGACCAGCACCCAGCACTAGCAAGGACTCACCTTCCGAGGATGCCCAGGCCACTAGACCAGCACCCAGCACTAGCCATAACTTACCTGGGAGTACCAATTGAGCTGTACAGCACAGTTCTAATGACATTAAATGTACAAAGTGTAGTTTATATGATATAAGTGTACTGCAGTAGTGTGATTCTAGTGGTCTGTACTTTATGTACAGACTGTAGTGTATAATGTACATTTGTTAGAAAAGTTACTGTTCTTTAAACAATTTATATTCATATGTGTGGCACTCTCAGGATATTAAGGCTAACAAAGTTTGCACTACACAACTCAACTGGTAGGGTAAGTACAGTACTGTATCGTGCAATATCATTTTATTTCATTGCAATACAAATTCTTTATTATTTAAATTTTTCATAAGGCAAATGTGTACTGGCATATGCAATAATGTGATTGTATTTTTTTTTTGGGGGGGGGGGGAGGGGGTTGCTGGGGCCGAACGGATGGAATGAATTCCACACTGGAATGAATCGGCTATGCCCCATATAGTTCATTCAAGCGAGTACACACATTTAATTTCTACATTTACTATCTACATTTAATGTCATCTAATTTCATGCATTTCTTTGATAAAGTGTTTACTCGTGTCCTTTATGATTTTGGTTATTTGAAACTGTTGGCCCCATTAACCTTAAATTATAGTATGTTACTCTATGTTCTGATATGTTCAAAGAAAATGTTATGAGGAATAGTTCACTTGCTTTTCTAAATTACACCTTGTATTTTCATTCTATAATTAATGTAAATAAACTACTGTACTGTTGCTAGAACTACTGACTCCATAATGTAATAGTCTATGCTTGTCATCCTTAAGTATCACCTTCCTTGTATTCATTTTTTATTTTCCTTGAACATTCTCATTTTGTTAGCTTACTTCGCTAATAGTATTAAGTGTTTTATCCCGTCACAACTTTAATTAAAAAATTTCTATATTATTATTAATTTTGCCCGAAACGCTTTGCGTAATAGTGGCTTCATAAGTATGTGTAACTTCTGTCCCTTCAATTGAACAATATTTTTATGTTCTTGGTACACACAATCTTTTGAATAAATAATAATATTATTATTATTATTTACACAAAAAATCACACTAAAGTGATATACATCAATGAGAAAATTCCCTCGGGCTGTGAGATGATGCAAACCTGCAATGTTTGCATCACCTCACAGCCTCAGTGGATTGTTCATTGATGTATATCACCTTAGTGTGATTTTCTGTGTATCTGAAGTTGTGCATACAGTGTTGAACTACAGTACTTTATCCTTCACCTGAGTGCTTGGGGTCTTACATAAAACTTGAACTGGCTTCAGGACTGTGATATCAGGATATCACAGACTTCCTGTGTTATCAGTAGAAATCCAATTGTAAGAAAGTCAGTGGTGGTACAGTAGTAGAGTATGCAGCTGGCAATGCCTTGGTCATGGGTTTGCAACACTACACAGTCCCAGTGGTATTTCTCATTATTATTATTATTATAAAAGTTATCATTATTCGATAGGCCAATGTCCACACCCCAACAATGCCATTGGCTTATAATTTACCCCAACAATTCTAATGGCCTACATCTACACCTCCAACAATTCCATAGTCCTATTTCCATACCCCAACATTATTGTTGAAGAAAAAAAAATGCTGTTGAAATTGAATTGAAATTGAAATAAGTTTATTGAGGTAAAATACACACAAAGGGATGAGGTAGCTCAAGCTATTCTCACCCCATTCAGTACAACGTGTTAATATATACATAGACACACATCACAAATAAACATATTGCCAAACATTCTGAGAGGTAAACATATACATTTCCTCCTTCACAAGGAGTATGTTATCAGACGTACACACAAATACTTTTATGACCTAGGTATACTGTATAGACAATGTGCAAGAGACATGTAGATAATTCAACAAAATATTACAATCTTGGTGCAAAATTCTTATATCTCTCAAGAATATCATCAACCTTTCCGTTGTGACACATCCAGGCTATTTGTTCAGGAACAGTCCTTATCTCAGTGTTTCTATATACATTAATCAACGGACAATCAAGAACATAATGGGCCAGGGTGTGAGACCTTAACATACCACATAGCTTACACTTCGTGTCATTATCATGAAGATCTATCCCATATTCCCAGTAATATTTGTACCCAAGCCTGAGCCGCATGTACACAGAGTCACTCCAAGCATTTCTCCTTTTACCATAAGTGAAATGGGTGTTTTGACTCACATACATGTAGTGTTGCATGGTTTGACTACTCTCATACATTATCTCTCTCCTCTCCACTCCCGCCTGTGCCTGAATATTTCTGATTTTGCTTCTTATTTGTCTCATTGTGAATTCACATTCAATGTCAACTTGTGGTTTTGATGTGGCACGTTTGGCCACGTCATCCACCACCTCGTTGAGCACTATTCCAACATGAGATGGAATCCACATGCTGTTTGAAAATGCTGTTTGTTGACCAACTTGTATATTGGCTATTTTCTACCATGTTCCCCCCTTTTTTTCATCTTTTATTATTTTTATTTTTTTCTTTCAATGCAATTATACTTTAAGCTTAATTACTATTAAGTTTTAGTGTAAGTGTTTTTTTTCCCCACCTCACCTTGCCCGAAACGCTATGCGTACTAGTGGCTTTAGGTATTGTATGTACTACCTCTATCTTTAAATCAAACAGAATGTTTGTACTGTAACTCTGCAACTATGTATGTACTTTTCCAAAATTAATTTTTATTATTTTTATTATTAACAATTGTATGTTGGGGGTGTAAGACAATGGTGGAGCAGAAAGCTCAGTACTCACTTCCCCCTTTCAGAGCAGGAGAGATTGCTGAAATAGAGGGAATACAGAGAACATATATGGCACGCATCGTTGAGATAAAACACCTAAATTTTTGGGATCGTCTCAAAGCTCTCCGAATGTACTCTCTAGAAAGGAGACGAGAGATACCAAATAATATACACATGGAAAATACTGGAGGGCCAGGTCCTAAATCTACACAGTAAAATAACAACGTACTGGAGTGAATGATATGGAAGAAAATGCAGGATTGAACCAGTGAAGAGCAGAGATGTCATAGGCACAATCAGAGAACATAAGAACATAAGAGCAAAGGCAACTGCAGACGGCCTAGTGGCCCATACGAGGGAGCTCCTATCTATAACCACCCAATCCCACTCATTTACATGTCCAACCCACGCTTGAAACAATCGTGGGACCCCACCTCCACCACGTTACGCGGTAATTGGTTCCACAAATCAACAATTAACAACCCTGTTACCGAACCAGTATTTACCCAAGTCTTTCCTAAATCTAAATTTATCCAATTTATACCCATTGTTTCGTGTTCTGTCTTGTGCTGATACTTTTCATACCCTATTAATATCCCCTTTGTTGTGTCCATTCATCCACTTGTAAACCTCTATCATGTCACCCCTAACTCTTCGCTGTATAAACATCAGAGGTCCACGGTTGTTCAACGTTCTCCCAGTGACTATAAGAAATATTGCCGGAACAACCGTGGACATCTTCAAGAGAAAACTGGACTGTTTTCTAAGAGAAGTTCCGGATCAGCCAGGCTGTGGTGGGTATGTGGCCCTGCGGGTCGCTCCAAGCAACAACCTGGTGGACCAAACTCTCACAAGTCGAGCCTTTCCTCGGGCCGGGCTTGGGAAGTAGAAGAACTCCCAGAACCCCATCAACCAGGTATCAAGCAGGTAATGCACTCAAGTACTTACGGAGGATGATGAGAGTGCGAGGAACAAGGTGGTCAGGTGGAGCCAGTGACTGCTTCCTTCAACAGTTTTGTCTCTCCCTCGTGGTATATCCTCAATGTCTTCAGTGGTGTGGCCTCACCACACACTTACACTGCCATAAGAGTCCTGAGAGTACTGTGGGAGGGACAATTTGGCGGGTATTGTGGACACAGGTCTTTAAGACAGGCGAACTTCACGAGTCGTGGAGACGTCTATAGCAACCTTTGTTGTGATGACGTCACTCGCTCGCTCGCTTACCCGCCACGTCGCTCTTCCCATTTTCTTTGGTTACTGATCTTTGCCGACGTTTATTTATTTATTTATTTATTTATTTATGCATATACAAGAATGTACATAAGGAATGTGAGGATACAAATATGGTAATTACAGTCTTGTAAAGCCACTAGCACGCGCAGCGTTTCGGGCAGGTCCTTAATCTAAGAAAATTTTAAGGAGGTAAATACTTGCAAAAATTATAGACAAAAAAATGATAACAGATTACATGAAAAGAAAAAAAGATGAGAGAAAATTGTAGGTACAGTATATTAAAGCACATAGGTAGCTGAGATTGATTGCAATGACAGCTTGAATGGTAGTTGACAAAAAATTGGTAGGCACAATACAGCAGAAACAATATAAGATTGGTTGCAATGACAGCTTGAATGGTAGTTGACAAAAATTGGTAGTCACAATACAGCATATGGCTAGCACATAGAAGAAGACAGCAATGAACACAATGATAAGGTTGTTTGATATT
Source organism: Procambarus clarkii (assembly GCF_040958095.1). NCBI lineage: Eukaryota > Metazoa > Arthropoda > Malacostraca > Decapoda > Cambaridae > Procambarus > Procambarus clarkii. The sequence goes on along the minus strand of NW_027189207.1, from coordinate 235,574 downwards.
ACATAAAAATTAGGAGATTGGGTAACACTAGGTACAGAGCAAATTTAAAGCTCAGTGTAGGAAACTAAGAAGATGAAGTTAGGTACTTTTTGGTTTTGCTTTTAAATAAGGCAAAAGTTTTACAGTTTTTCAATTCACTAGGGAGTGAGTTCCATAGACTAGGTCCCTTAATTTGCATAGAGTGTTTACACAGATTAAGTTTGACCCTGGGGATATCAAAGAGATATTTATTTCTGGTGTGGTGATAATGGGTCCTATTACATCTGTCCAGGGAGAGTTTCAGAGCATGGTTTGCATTTGAGAACAGGGTTTTGTAAATGTAGTTGACACAAGAGAATGTGTGGAGGGAGTTAATATTTAGCAAGTTTAGGGATTTAAACAATGGAGCTGAGTGTTGTCTGAAAGCAGAGTTAGTTATTATTCTCATAGCAGATTTTTGCTGTGTGATGATGGGCTTAAGGTGGTTTGCAGTGGTAGACCCCCATGCACAGATATCATAATTAAGATAGGGGTAGATTAGTGCATAATATAGTGAGAGGAGAGCAGAGTTAGGAACATAATATCTGATTTTGGAGAGTATACCAACTGTCTTAGAGACTTTCTTAGTTATGTGTTGAATGTGGGTGCTGAAGTTGAGTCTCTTGTCTAGGAATAGGCCAAGAAACTTGCCATCATTTTTATTACTGATGTTGATGTTGTCTATCTGTAGCTGAATTGCATATGATGATTTGCTTCCAAATAAGATGTAGTTAGTCTTTTCGATGTTTAATGTTAGTTTGTTCGTTGACATCCATAAGTGGACTTTTTTTAATTCATTATTCACAACATTATTTAGTGTATGTGGGTTGAGGTTTGAATTGATAAGAGTAGTATCGTCAGCAACCAGCATAGGTTTGAGAATATTAGAGACATTAGGCAGATCGTTTATATATATAAGAAATAGAAGAGGTCCTAAGATGCTGCCCTGTGGCACTCCAACGGTAATTGGTAGAGTGGAAGAAGTTGTATCATTGATGGTTACATATTGGTGTCTGTCACTAAGATAGGATCGGATGTAGTCAAGGGCAAGGCCTCGGATTCCATAATGCTGGAGTTTAAGTAAGAGGTAGTTGTGATTAACAGTATCAAAGGCTTTTCTTAGGTCAATGATCATAAGGATCTCCTGGCCGCCATTAATCCATAAGGTAGCCTCAGGTGGTTGTGGTGGATGGTGGATCTCCTGGCCACCAGTAATCCATAAGGTAGCCTCAGGTGGTTGTGGTGGATGGTGGATCTCCTGGCCACCAGTAATCCATAAGGTAGCCTCAGGTGGTTGTGGTGGATGGTGGATCTCCTGGCCGCCATTAATCCATAAGGTAGCCTCAGGTGGTTGTGGTGGATGGTGGATCTCCTGGCCGCCAGTAATTCATAAGGTAGCCTCAGGTGGTTGTGGTGGATGGTGGATCTCCTGGCCGCCATTAATCCATAAGGTAGCCTCAGGTGGTTGTGGTGGATGGTGGATCTCCTGGCCGCCATTAATCCATAAGGTAGCCTCAGGTGGTTGTGGTGGATGGTGGATCTCCTGGCCGCCAGTAATCCATAAGGTAGCCTCAGGTGGTTGTGGTGGATGGTGGATCTCCTGGCCGCCAGTAATCCATAAGGTAGCCTCAGGTGGTTGTGGTGGATGGTGGATCTCCTGGCCGTCATTAATCCATAAGGTAGCCTCAGGTGGTTATGGTGGATGGTGGATCTCCTGGCCACCAGTAATCCATAAGGTAGCCTCAGGTGGTTGTGGTGGATGGTGGATCTCCTGGCCGCCAGTAATCCATAAGGTAGCCTCAGGTGGTTGTGGTGGATGGTGGATCTCCTGGCCGCCATTAATCCATAAGGTAGCCTCAGGTGGTTGTGGTGGATGGTGGATCTCCTGGCCGCCATTAATCCATAAGGTAGCCTCAGGTGGTTGTGGTGGATGGTGGATCTCCTGGCTGCCATTAATCCATAAGGTAGCCTCAGGTGGTTGTGGTGGATGGTGGATCTCCTGGCCGCCAGTAATCCATAAGGTAGCCTCAGGTGGTTGTGGGGGATGGTGGATCTCCTGGCCGCCAGTAATCCATACGGTAGCCTCGGGTGGTTGTGGTGGATGGTGGATCTCCTGGCCACCAGTAATCCATAAGGTAGCCTCAGGTGGTTGTGGTGGATGGTGGATCTCCTGGCCGCCATTAATCCATAAGATAGCCTCAGGTGGTTGTGGTGGATGGTGGATTTCCTGGCCGCTAGTAATCCATAAGGTAGCCTCAGGTGGTTGTGGTGGATGGTGGATCTCCTGGCCGCCAGTAATCCATAAGGTAGCCTCAGGTGGTTGTGGTGGATGGTGGATCTCCTGGCCGCCAGTAATCCATAAGGTAGCCTCAGGTGGTTGTGGTGGATGGTGGATCTCCTGGCCGCCAGTAATCCATAAGGTAGCCTCAGGTGGTTGTGGTGGATGGTGGATCTCCTGGCCGCCATTAATCCATAAGGTGGCCTCAGGTGGTTGAGATGGATGGTGGATCTCCTGGCCGCCATTAATCCATAAGGTAGCCTCAGGTTGTTGTGGTGGATGGTGGATCTCCTGGCCGCCATTAATCCATAAGATAGCCTCAGGTGGTTGTGGTGGATGGTGGATCTCCTGGCCGCCAGTAATCCATAAGGTAGCCTCAGGTGGTTGTGGTGGATGGTGGATCTCCTGGCCGCCATTAATCCATAAGGTAGCCTCAGGTGGTTGTGGTGGATGGTGGATCTCCTGGCCGCCATTAATCCATAAGGTAGCCTCAGGTGGTTGTGGTAGATGGTGGATCTCCTGGCCGCCAGTAATCCATAAGGTAGCCTCAGGTGGTTGTGGTGGATGGTGAATCTCCTTGCCGCCAGTAATCCATAAGGTAGCCTCAGGTGGTTGTGGTGGATGGTGGATCTCCTGGCCGCCATTAACCTATAAGGTAGCCTCAGGTGGTTGTGGTGGATGGTGGATCTCCTGGCCGCCAGTAATCCATAAGGTAGCTTCAGGTGGTTGTGGTGGATGGTGGATCTCCTGGCCGCCAGTAATCCATAAGGTAGCCTCAGGTGGTTGTGGTGGATGGTGGATCTCCTGGCCGCCATTAATCCATAAGGTAGCCTCAGGTGGTTGTGGTGGATGGTGGATCTCCTGGCCGCCATTAATCCATAAGGTAGCCTCAGGTGGTTGTGGTGGATGGTGGATCTCCTGGCCACCAGTAATCCATAAGGTAGCCTCAGGTGGTTGTGGTGGATGGTGGATCTCCTGGCCGCCATTAATCCATAAGGTAGCCTCAGGTGGTTGTGGTGGATGGTGGATCTCCTGGCCGCCAGTAATCCATAAGGTAGCCTCAGGTGGTTGTGGTGGATGGTGGATCTCCTGGCCGCCATTAATCCATAAGGTAGCCTCAGGTGGTTGTGGTGGATGGTGGATCTCCTGGCCGCCATTAATCCATAAGGTAGCCTCAGGTGGTTGTGGTGGATGGTGGATCTCCTGGCCGCCAGCAATCCATAAGGTAGCCTAAGGTGGTTGTGGTGGATGGTGGATCTCCTGGCCGCCAGTAATCCATAAGGTAGCCTCAGGTGGTTGTGGTGGATGGTGGATCTCCTGGCCGCCAGTAATCCATAAGGTAGCCTCAGGTGGTTGTAGTGGATGGTGGATCTCCTGGCCGCCATTAATCCATAAGGTAGCCTCAGGTGCTTGTGGTGGATGGTGGATCTCCTGGCTGCCATTAATCCATAAGGTAGCCTCAGGTGGTTGTGGTGGATGGTGGATCTCCTGGCCGCCATTAATCCATAAGGTAGCCTCAGGTGGTTGTGGTGGATGGTGGATCTCCTGGCCGCCATTAATCCATAAGGTAGCCTCAGGTGGTTGTGGTGGATGGTGGATCTCCTGGCCGCCAGTAATCCATAAGGTAGCCTCAGGTGGTTGTGGTGGATGGTGGATCTCCTGGCCGCCAGTAATCCATAAGGTAGCCTCAGGTGGTTGTGGTGGATGGTGGATCTCCTGGCCGCCAGTAATCCATAAGGTAGCCTCAGGTGGTTGTGGTGGATGGTGGATCTCCTGGCCGCCATTAATCCATAAGGTAGCCTCAGGTGGTTGTGGTGGATGGTGGATCTCCTGGCCGCCAGTAATCCATAAGGTAGCCTCAGGTGGTTGTGGTGGATGGTGGATCTCCTGGCCGCCATTAATCCATAAGGTAGCCTCAGGTGGTTGTGGTGGATGGTGGATCTCCTGGCCGCCAGTAATCCATAAGGTAGCCTCAGGTGGTTGTGGTGGATGGTGGATCTCCTGGCCGCCATTAATCCATAAGGTAGCCTCAGGTGGTTGTGGTGGATGGTGGATCTCCTGGCCGCCAGTAATCCATAAGGTAGCCTCAGGTGGTTGTGGTGGATGGTGGATCTCCTGGCCGCCAGTAATCCATAAGGTAGCCTCAGGTGGTTGTGGTGGATGGTGGATCTCCTGGCCGCCAGTAATCCATAAGGTAGCCTCAGGTGGTTGTGGTGGATGGTGGATCTCCTGGCCGCCAGTAATCCATAAGGTAGCCTCAGGTGGTTGTGGTGGATGGTGGATCTCCTGGCCGCCATTAATCCATAAGGTAGCCTCAGGTGGTTGTGGTGGATGGTGGATCTCCTGGCCGCCAGTAATCCATAAGGTAGCCTCAGGTGGTTGTGGTGGATGGTGGATCTCCTGGCCGCCAGTAATCCATAAGGTAGCCTCAGGTGGTTGTGGTGGATGGTGGATCTCCTGGCCGCCATTAATCCATAAGGTAGCCTCAGGTGGTTGTGGTGGATGGTGGATCTCCTGGCCGCCATTAATCCATAAGGTAGCCTCAGGTGGTTGTGGTGGATGGTGGATCTCCTGGCCGCCATTAATCCATAAGGTAGCCTCAGGTGGTTGTGGTGGATGGTGGATCTCCTGGCCGCCATTAATCCATAAGGTAGCCTCAGGTGGTTGTGGTGGATGGTGGATCTCCTGGCCGCCATTAATCCATAAGGTAGCCTCAGGTGGTTGTGGTGGATGGTGGATCTCCTGGCCGCCATTAATCCATAAGGTAGCCTCAGGTGGTTGTGGTGGATGGTGGATCTCCTGGCCGCCATTAATCCATAAGGTAGCCTCAGGTGGTTGTGGTGGATGGTGGATCTCCTGGCCGCCATTAATCCATAAGGTAGCCTCAGGTGGTTGTGGTGGATGGTGGATCTCCTGGCCGCCAGTAATCCATAAGGTAGCCTCAGGTGGTTGTGGTGGATGGTGGATCTCCTGGCCGCCATTAATCCATAAGGTAGCCTCAGGTGGTTGTGGTGGATGGTGGATCTCCTGGCCGCCATTAATCCATAAGGTAGCCTCAGGTGGTTGTGGTGGATGGTGGATCTCCTGGCCGCCAGTAATCCATAAGGTAGCCTCAGGTGGTTGTGGTGGATGGTGAATCTCCTGGCCGCCAGTAATCCATAAGGTAGCCTCAGGTGGTTGTGGTGGATGGTGGATCTCCTGGCCGCCATTAATCCATAAGGTAGCCTCAGGTGGTTGTGGTGGATGGTGGATCTCCTGGCCGCCAGTAATCCATAAGGTAGCCTCAGGTGGTTGTGGTGGATGGTGGATCTCCTGGCCGCCAGTAATCCATAAGGTAGCCTCAGGTGGTTGTGGTGGATGGTGGATCTCCTGGCCGCCATTAATCCATAAGGTAGCCTCAGGTGGTTGTGGTGGATGGTGGATCTCCTGGCCGCCATTAATCCATAAGGTAGCCTCAGGTGGTTGTGGTGGATGGTGGATCTCCTGGCCGCCAGTAATCCATAAGGTAGCCTCAGGTGGTTGTGGTGGATGGTGGATCTCCTGGCCGCCATTAATCCATAAGGTAGCCTCAGGTGGTTGTGGTGGATGGTGGATCTCCTGGCCGCCATTAATCCATAAGGTAGCCTCAGGTGGTTGTGGTGGATGGTGGATCTCCTGGCCGCCAGTAATCCATAAGGTAGCCTCAGGTGGTTGTGGTGGATGGTGGATCTCCTGGCCGCCAGTAATCCATAAGGTAGCCTCAGGTGGTTGTGGTGGATGGTGGATCTCCTGGCCGCCAGCAATCCATAAGGTAGCCTAAGGTGGTTGTGGTGGATGGTGGATCTCCTGGCCGCCAGTAATCCATAAGGTAGCCTCAGGTGGTTGTGGTGGATGGTGGATCTCCTGGCCGCCAGTAATCCATAAGGTAGCCTCAGGTGGTTGTAGTGGATGGTGAATCTCCTGGCCGCCATTAATCCATAAGGTAGCCTCAGGTGGTTGTGGTGGATGGTGGATCTCCTGGCTGCCATTAATCCATAAGGTAGCCTCAGGTGGTTGTGGTGGATGGTGGATCTCCTGGCCGCCATTAATCCATAAGGTAGCCTCAGGTGGTTGTGGTGGATGGTGGATCTCCTGGCCGCCATTAATCCATAAGGTAGCCTCAGGTGGTTGTGGTGGATGGTGGATCTCCTGGCCGCCAGTAATCCATAAGGTAGCCTCAGGTGGTTGTGGTGGATGGTGGATCTCCTGGCCGCCAGTAATCCATAAGGTAGCCTCAGGTGGTTGTGGTGGATGGTGGATCTCCTGGCCGCCAGTAATCCATAAGGTAGCCTCAGGTGATTGTGGTGGATGGTGGATCTCCTGGCCGCCATTAATCCATAAGGTAGCCTCAGGTGGTTGTTGTGGATGGTGGATCTCCTGGCCGCCATTAATCCATAAGGTAGCCTCAGGTGGTTGTGGTGGATGGTGGATCTCCTGGCCGCCATTAATCCATAAGGTAGCCTCAGGTGGTTGTGGTGGATGGTGGATCTCCTGGCCACCAGTAATCCATAAGGTAGCCTCAGGTGGTTGTGGTGGATGGTGGATCTCCTGGCCGCCATTAATCCATAAGGTAGCCTCAGGTGGTTGTGGTGGATGGTGGATCTCCTAGCCGCCAGTAATCCATAAGGTAGCCTCAGGTGGTTGTGGTGGATGGTGGATCTCCTGGCCGCCATTAATCCATAAGGTAGCCTCAGGTGGTTGTGGTGTGTCATGTTCACAGAAAATGGTACCATCCGTTTTCTATGTGCGGCGGCTAGACGCCAGAGACAGAGAAGGAAGGTAAACAAGAGAGCATACAGGACGCCCGCCAAGCTTGGTAGCTACTAGTCATGTAATCATATTAAGTATTAAAGTCAGTAACCAAGTCATGACTTTACATCAACCCTACAACCAAGACTTCCTCAGTAACACACAAACACCACATTGGCGACGAGGATGAACTGTGAACGCAGGTGTTTGTTCAGTTTCAAACACAAGGGAGAAGCATGCTGCCTGGAGGAGGAAGAGAAGCTGTGAGCGCCATACCCGATGCTGTATGCTAACCGATGCTGTGTGCTAACCAATGCTGTGTGCTAAACGATGCTGTGTGCTAACCAATGCTGTGTGCTACCCAAGCTGTGTGCTACCCAAGCTGTGTGCTACCCAAGCTGTGCTGAAGAAACTGTACTGAGGAATCTGCCGACGTTGTGTACGAAACGACGCTTTGTTGTGTACAAAACCTGATGTTTTGGTTACGAAACGACGCTTCGTGCTACAAAATTCATCACACTGAACTGACTGCTGTACCAACTGCTGTACCAACTGCTGTACCAACTGCTGACAACTGCTGTGCTGCTGTGAGTAGGAACAACACATGTACACAAGGGCTAGGTAAGAAGTCAGTTGCTGCTATATTGTGCACTGTTGTGAACTTTTGCATTAAAATGCTTGTGTGCTTTGCAAAATTAAAGTAATTACAGTGAATTCTTGACTAACATATACAGTGCAGTAAGTGTTTAATATTCTGAGGAACATTTAAGTGATAAGTTTACATTTATTCAGTAAAAATGGCAAATATACCTCAGTTTCCTGCATTTGATCCTGACTGTGACCAGACAAACCTGTCACAGAGGTGGGTCAAATGGCTTAAAAAGTTTGAAAATTTGTTGATAGTTTCTGACATCAAAAGTGCTGAAAGAAAGCGTGCCTTTCTACTTCATTATGCAGGTGATAGAGTTTGTGACATCTTTGACACACTGAAAGACACTGGTGGTGCCAAAGATTATGACACTGCCAAAGCCAAACTAACAGAGCATTTCAAACCAAGGCAAAATACTGCAATGGAAATTATGCATTTCAGGAGAGCAAAACAACTCTCTAATGAAACTGTGGATCAATACCACACACGTCTGCAGGGTTTAGCAGCCCATTGTGAGTTTGCTGATGTTGACAAAGAAATCAAACAGCAAATAATTGAAACATGCACATCTACACGTCTCCGTCGAAGAGCTCTAGAACTTGTTGATGATGACAGTTCTCTTACCAAGATACTGGATATGGCTCGTCGAATGGAAGATGCTGCACGTGATGCTCGTGTCATGGAGTGCAGTGCCAACAACGGTTCTGCCACTGTTACTAACAGTGATGAGGTACGTAAGGTTCAGGGAGGACACCGTGATCAAAGAAGATATCATGGCAAACCTAACAGTAAATTTAGCCGAGAACCACGTCACAACTGGGGTCAAGGAACAAGGCTCAAGCAGTCACAACGACCCACATCAGAGGGTGTCAACAATAAATGTTACAATTGTGGAGGAGACTACCCACACCAAGATAATGTTTGTCCTGCTCAAGGTAAGAAGTGCTATGAGTGTGGAAAACTAGGTCATTTTGGTGCTATGTGTCGTTCCGCACTAAAGAAACCACAGTCAATGAATAAAAGCACTGTACGAGGATCAGGTCATAGGGGTCGAGGTGGTAAACACAATATTGCACCTCATATCCAGAATGTTAATAATGTGCAAGACAACATTTCATTACAACCATTCTCAGATGACAGTGAATGTGATTATACTTATGGAGTACAAGCAATCACAGAATGGAATGATCTTCCAAACAACCTAGAGACATGTGTATACATTGCTGGTATTTGTCTCAAGGTTCTCATTGACACTGGATCAAACATTGACACCATTGCTGAGTGCCACTATGAAAAAATTAAAAAACAGTTCCCAAAGCTTGAGAACTATAATGGCAAAGCCACTGCCTATGCTTCAAAGGTAGCCTTGCCAGTGATTGGAACTTTCACTGCAGAGATTAAGTCAAAGAATGCAATGCTCATTACTACATTCCATGTTGTTAGGAATGCAAAGGAGTCTTTACTCAGTTACAAGACTTCAACCAAATTAGGGCTACTTCAGCTTTCTAATGCTGTAGCAGTGGAATCTGCAAACAATGTTGATGCTATTGTTGCTGAATTTTCTGATCGATTTAAATCCATAGGTTGTTATACTGATAGCAAAGTACATCTGCATATCAACCCAGATGTAATTCCAGTTGCCCAACCACATCGCCGACAACCATTCCATACTCGCAAGAAAGTCGATGCTGAACTGGATGGGCTGATAGAACTAGATATCATTGAACCAGTAACAGGCCCAACACCATGGGTAAGCCCAATTGTCACTCCACCAAAGCCGAAGAATCCAGATGAGATACGCATTTGTGTGGACATGCGTGTTCCCAACAAGGCAATAATGCGTGAACGCCATCCTACACCCACTGTAGATGATATGATCTACCGCTTGAATGGTGCAGCTGTATTCAGCAAGTTAGATTTAAACAAGGGCTATCATCAGCTTGAACTTGATGATGAGAGTCGCTTCATCACAACGTTTACGACACATCGAGGTCTGTATAGGTACAAGCGCCTGAGTTTTGGTATTAACAGTGCTGCCGAGGTATTCCAGCACATCATCAGCCAGGTATTGCAAGACATACCTAATGCTGACAACATGTCTGATGACATCATTGTTTATGGCCGTACCCAAGCTGAACACGACAAAGCTCTTCGTGCAACATTGCAACGCTTACGAGAAAAGAATCTGACGTTAAGCCGAGCAAAGTGTGAGTTCAATCAACATAAAATTGAATTCTTTGGACATGTACTTAGTGACAAAGGTCTGTCTCCAGATCCTAAGAAAGTTGCAGATATCAAGAATGCTGCACCTCCTTCAACGTCCACTGAAGTACATAGTTTTCTGGGAATGGCAAACTACTGTTCTCGCTTCATTCCAGATTTTGCTACCATTACAAAGCCTCTACGTGAGCTCCTGAAGAAAAATGCATCATGGTACTGGAGCGATATCGAGCAAAATGCATTTGATGCTGTGAAAGATGCACTAGTAGAGAATGCGACTGCTGCATACTTTGATCCATCAATGGACACTGAGTTAACGGTGGATGCTAGTCCTGTTGGATTAGGTGCTGTTTTAGCCCAACACAAACCTGGTCAACCAGATTCCAGAGTAGTAATTGCCTACGCCAGCCGTTCTCTCACAGATGTTGAGCAACGATACAGTCAGACAGAGAAGGAAGCTCTTGCTCTTGTATGGGGCTGTGAACACTTCAATGTGTATCTGCTTGGTGCACCCTTCACCACGATAGTCACTGACCACAAACCGTTGGAGACCATCTTCAATAATCCAAAGTCCAAACCACCAGCTCGCATTGAGAGATGGGCTCTTCGTCTGCAACCATACAACTTTACGGTGAAATACAAGCCGGGTGCAGGCAATCCCGCTGATTACATCAGTCGACATCCTGCCAACAGTTTCACCATCACCAAGCATCAGCAAGTTGCCGAGGAATATGTACACTCTGTAACCTGTGATGCAGTCCCTAAGGCTCTTACTCTTGATGAAATCCGTACTGCAACCCTAGAGGACCCAACTCTGCAAGCAACAGTGGATGCATTGACTAAGAAAAAGTTTCCACGCATCCCACCCTCAAGAGTTGACCAAGATGCATTCAAAGCACTTGAACGCATCCAGACAGAATTAAGTGTTACGCAACAACGCGACACTGTGCTGCGAGGTACTCGTATCGTGATTCCAGCTGTTCTCCAGCAACGTGCTCTGAAGCTTGCACATCAAGGACACCACGGTCTTGTTAGGACCAAACAGCTGCTACGAGAAAAGGTGTGGTTTCCTGGCATTGATCGTCAAGCAAAGGATATGCATGATGCCTGTGTCCCTTGCCAAGCTGCAGTGGATACTTCAAGACCAACACCTCTACAACCTTCACCACTACCTGCTGCACCATGGACGGAAGTATCGATGGACTTCTGCGGACCACTACCAACTGGAGAGTACTTGATGGTAGTCATTGATGATCACTCACGTTATCCAGAAGTAGAAATCATCAATTCCACATCTGCAAAGGCCGTCATCCCGAAACTTGACAAGATCTTTTCAAACTTTGGCATTCCTGAAGTTGTCAAGACGGACAATGGACCGCCATTCAATGGACAGGACTTTGTCAACTTTGCTGAGCATATTGGATTCAAACACCGCCGTGTGATGCCACTACGTCCTCAAGCTAATGGAGAAGTTGAGAGATTCATGCAACCTCTCATGAAAGCGGTACGCTGTGCTCATGCCGAAGGACGATCCTGGAAACAAGCTATGTTTGCTTTTCTCAGGAACTACCGTGCAACACCACATGGAACACTGGGCAAGTCGCCTGGCGAACTTTTATTTGGACGTCCTATGAGAATCGCACTACCCGTCATGCCAGCCGAGGTAACGGATAAACGTCTCGCTCAGAAGGATGCACTAGCCAAGGGCAAGATGAAAATTGCTCATGATCAACGTGCAAAGGAACAGTTCATAAAGGTTGGTGACACTGTTCTCGTTAGATAGAAAAAAAGAGGGAAAGTTAGATATGCCGTATGATACAAAACCATATAAAGTGATTAGTGTAAAAGGAACTATGGTAACAGCTAGTAATAGAGATCATAGTATAACACGTAATATGGCTTATTTCAAAGTGATTCCAACTAGTGTAGAAAATGATGAAGTGCAAAGTCGTGCAAAAGAAAAAGAAAAAAATAGTTATAACCCGACAAACAATTCATCAAGGGATGTTATTGCATTTAAGGATTCTCGTCCTAAACGTCATGTTGAACGCCCTACACGATTTGATGATTAATTGTGTTCCTATGTAATGAAAAGTATTTACTTATTGTGCTAAACTAAATTTAATATTGTTTGAATAATGCAGATATCTCATTCAATATTTTGTAACTTTGTATTACAGTTTCTTTCATGTTTGTTTAACATTGCATATGTATTTTTAACATTGAAATCCTTTGTGGAAAAGATTAAGTTGTTTAAATTCTTTGTGTGCTTAATTAATGTTAAATGTATGAAGTATCTCTTGATATGGTAATAACTTACTTTGTGTCAATAACTTTGCTTTGTGCTACAAGCATGGTAGACATCCTGTATTCATTCTTTTTAAAGAAAAGGAGGGATGTCATGTTCACAGAAAATGGTACCATCCGTTTTCTATGTGCGGCGGCTAGACGCCAGAGAGAGAGAGAGAAGGTAAACAAGTACAGGACGCCCGCCAAGCTTGGTAGCTACTAGTCATGTAATCATATTAAGTATTAAAGTCAGTAACCAAGTCATGACTTTACATCAACCCTACAACCAAGACTTCCTCAGTAACACACAAACACCACATGGTGGATGGTGGATCTCCTGGCCGCCATTAATCCATAAGGTAGCCTCAGGTGGTTGTGGTGGATGGTGGATCTCCTAGCCGCCAGTAATCCATAAGGTAGCCTCAGGTGGTTGTGGTGGATGGTGGATCTCCTGGCCGCCATTAATCCATAAGGTAGCCTCAGGTGGTTGTGGTGGATGGTGGATCTCCTGGCCGCCATTAATCCATAAGGTAGCCTCAGGTGGTTGTGGTGGATGGTGGATCTCCTAGCCGCCATTAATCCATAATGTAGCCTCAGGTGGTTGTGGTGGATGGTGGATCTCCTGGCCGCCATTAATCCATAAGGTAGCCTCAGGTGGTTGTGGTGGATGGTGGATCTCCTGGCCGCCAGTAATCCATAAGGTAGCCTCAGGTGGTTGTGGTGGATGGTGGATCTCCTGGCCGCCAGTAATCCATAAGGTAGCCTCAGGTGGTTGTGGTGGATGGTGGATCTCCTGGCCGCCATTAATCCATAAGGTAGCCTCAGGTGGTTGTGGTGGATGGTGGATCTCCTGGCCGCCAGTAATCCATAAGGTAGCCTCAGGTGGTTGTGGTGGATGGTGGATCTCCTGGCCGCCAGTAATCCATAAGGTAGCCTCAGGTGGTTGTGGTGGATGGTGGATCTCCTGGCCACCAGTAATCCATAAGGTAGCCTCAGGTGGTTGTGGTGGAGGTGGAGACACTGCCACTTGCAGTCTCTCCACTCTAGTGCAGCCTAACACCCCTAACACACACTTGCACACCTGCATTATGCAACTCCTTCACAAACATTCTGCAGCTCCTTCACAAACAATTATTATGCAACATATTCACAAACACACATTCTGCAACACCTTCACAAACACACATTCTGCAACACCTTCACAAACACACATTCAGCAACACCTTCACAAACAAACACTCAGCAACACCTTCACAAACAAACACTCAGCAACACCTTCACAAACAAACATTCAGCAACACCTTCACACACATTCAGCAACACCTACACAAACAAACACTCAACAACACCTACACTCAGCAACACCTACACAAACAAACACTCAGCAGCACCTACACAAACACTCAGCATCACCTACACAAACAAACACTCAGCAACACCTACACAAACACTCAGCAACACCTACACAAACAAACACTCAGCAACACCTACACAAACAAACACTCAGCAACACCTACACAAACAAACACTCAGCAACACCTACACAAACACTCAGCAACACCTACACAAACAAACACTCAGCAACACCTACACAAACACTCAGCAACACCTACACAAACAAACACTCAGCAGCACCTACACAAACACTCAGCAACACCTACACAAACAAACACTCAGCAACACCTACACAAACAAACACTCAGCAACACCTACACAAACACTCAGCAACACCTACACAAACACTCAGCAACACCTACACAAACAAACACTCAGCAACACCTACACAAACAAACACTCAGCAACACCTACACAAACACTCAGCAACACCTACACAAACAAACACTCAGCAACACCTACACAAACAAACCCTCAGCAACACCTACACAAACACTCAGCAACACCTACACAAACAAACACTCAGCAACACCTACACAAACACTCAGCAACACCTACACAAACACTCAGCAACACCTACACAAACAAACACTCAGCAACACACTCCTCAGGGAGGCGTCACTGGTAAAGCCAAACACCTGTGAGTGATAAGTTCCGACAAAGTTTCAGATTCAGATTCAGATTCAGATGTTTATTCAGGTAAGGTATATACATACAAGTGATGTTACATTAATGGATTGATATATAGATAGAGCTAGTACATACAATGCCTGAAGCCACTATTACGCAATGCGTTTCGGGCAAGAGGGCGTTTCTTTACAACACAAAGGGAAGTTTGGCATTTATTTACCTAATTACGTATATGTTATGTCCAGCAGAGTCTCAAGATGTTGCAGACTAAAGTGTAGAGTTTTTGTATAGTTGAGCTTGTCTTGAGGTAGTCTTGTGGTAATTCTGAGGTTATCTTGAGGTTATCTTAAAATGATTTCGGGGCTTAGCATCCCCGCGGCCCAGTCCTCGACCATGCCTCCTTTTTCTTACACATCCCCAGGAAGCAACTCTCTAACTCCCAGGTACGTATTTACTTCTTGGTGAATAGAAGCATCAGGGTTAAAGAAACTTTGCAAATTTGTTTCCGCCACCACTGGGGATCGAATCCGGAACCTTAGGACTACGAATGCCAAGCGCTGTCCACTCAGCTATCAGGCCCCTAATTGTGAATTACTTTGGTAAGATTCATTTATTAAATAACCATATTTTACTACTATTTGGACCCTTCCTTAGGAAGGATCCAAATTTCTTTTGCACGATAAGACCGATATAACTTGAATTCCAATATCATAACCCTATTCAGAATGACTGCTAACTTTCCGTTAACTTTGTTAAATATGACAATAACATATATGTCACTAAATAAAAAATTCAAAATTCAAATGTTTATTCAGGTAAAGTACATACATGCAAGGTGAGATACAAACATGTTTCGATTTATAGATAGAGCTTGTACATACAATGCCTAAAGCCACTATTACGCAAAGCGTTTCGGGCAGGAAAAACACTAAAGACTAAAACTTAATACTAATTGAGATTTAAGTATAAAATGTGTTGAGAACAAATAAAAATAAAAATGGGGGGAACATTGCAGAATAACAGCAAAAAATACAATTTGGTCGACAAACAGCATTGTTTAAATAAATAGCAGACATGGGTTGACATTATAGGGGTAAGGTAGGTTATAGGAAGTTAATCAGGTAGTGCTTAGTTTTTATCTTAAACTGGTTGAGAGAGGTACAGTCTTTAAAATATTTAAAGACGTAAACTTTATTTATTTGTACTCATCCCAAGAATTAATAATATTATATATAACATTATTATTAAACATTTTGTTTTGGCAAATTACTTCTAACTTAGACTGAACTCATTTGTTTACTAGATGTTTGGAAGGCTCCAGCGACTGTTTTAGTTGCCAACTTGTTACAATAACTATTCTATAATTTGTCGTATGTTAGACAAAACGAGCATTAACATTTGTTGGTGTGTGTAAAGAGAACATGTGTCTGGTAGAGAAGCTTAGTGTGAGGCAAGTGGTTTGTGGAACAATAAAAGAGCTAAAGAATTGTATTTTTGACAGTTATTTTATCATCAACAGCAGAGGTTCCCAATCTGGGGTCCACAAGCTAGGTTCCCAACCTGGGGTCCACACGCTAGGTTCCCAACCTGGGGTCCACAAGCTAGGCTCCCAACCTGGGGGTCCACAAGCTAGGTTCCCAACCTGGGGTCCCCAAGCTAGATTCCCAACCTGGGGTCCACAAGCTAGGCTCCCAACCTGGGGGTCCACAAGCTAGGTTCCCAACCTGGGGTCCACAAGCTAGGCTCCCAACCTGGGGGTCCACAAGCTAGGTTCCCAACCTGGGGTCCACAAGCTAGGTTCCCAACCTGGGGTCCACAAGCTAGGTTCCCAACCTGGGATCCACAAGCTAGGTTCTCAACCTAGGGTCCACATGCTAGATTCCCAACCTGGGGTCCACAAGCTAGGCTCCCAACCTGGGGGTCCACAAGCTAGGTTCCCAACCTGGGGTCCACAAGCTAGGTTCCCAACCTGGGGTCCACAAGCTAGGTTCCCAACCTGGGGTCCACAAGCTAGGTTCCCAACCTGGGGTCCACAAGCTAGGTTCCCAACCAGGGGTCCTCAAGCTAGGTTCCCAACCTGGGGTCCACAAGCTAGGCTCCCAACCTGGGGGTCCACAAGCTAGGTTCCCAACCTGGGGTCCACAAGCTAGGTTCCCAACCTGGGGTCCACAAGCTAGGTTCCCAACCTGGGGTCCACAAGCTAGGTTCCCAACCTGGGGTCCACAAGCTAGGTTCCCAACCTGGGGTCCACAAGCTAGGTTCCCAACCTGGGGTCCACAAGCTAGGTTCTCAACCAGGGGTCCACAAGCTAGGTTCCCAACCTGGGGTCCACAAGCTAGGTTCCCAACCTGGGGTCCACAAGCTATGAAAGTGTATTATACATATATAAAACGCTAAACTGTAATGCCAATCCTGACCTCAAAAGCTTCATAGAAGATTGTAACAGAACCTACGAGCACCACACCAGAAATAAATATAGTTTTGATATTCCTAGAGTACGACTTAATCAAACTAGAAATGCTCTACAAATCAAGGGACCCAGATTGTGGAATGACCTTCCCAACCATGTTAAAGACTGTACCTCTCTCAACCAGTTTAAGATAAAAACGAAGCTATACCTAATAAATTCCCTGTAACCTACCTTACCCCTCTATTGTCAACCAATGTCTGGTTTTTTTTTTAAAGAGTGCTGTTTGTCGACAGAATTGTATTTGTGCTGCTTTTTCAGCTATGTTTTCATTTTATTCTTTATGCTCAATTAGTATTAAGCTTTAGTCATTTAAGTTTTCCCTGCCCGAAACGCTTTGCGTAATAGTGGCTTTAGGCATTGTATGTACTAGCCCTATCTATAAATCCATCACTCTTTGTAAAACCTCTTGTATGTATGTACCTTACCTAAATAAACATTTGATTTGATTTAATTTTATTTGATTTGAGTATGGCCAATTCGCAACCTCCCCAGAGCTGTTTCCCATCGCCGGTTACGGTGGTAGGAGGACGGCCACGAGGAAACACAACATTTAAGTGTACATAGTTTGTTACCAGTAACAGACGACCAAGAAGCCTGCCAACGGGTAAGAATGGAGGAATGGATAACCGGGTAAAAGTCGGAATATGGAATACCTTTACGAGAGATGGTACAAGAGCGGACAGCTTCATTGGCGGCAGCATCCGCACGCTCATTTAAAGACACACCAATATGGCTAGGAACCCAATAAAACTCAACCAACTTAAATTTACTGTGAACAAGAAACAGCCAATGCTGGATCTCGACAACTACTGGATGAACTGGATTAAAGGACCCGAGAGCCATGAGGGCACTACGAGAGTCAACAACAACTACAAAGGAAGACTGACAACCAGAAAGCAGGAGACGAAGAGCATAGAGAATAGCATAAAGCTCCGCTGTAAAGATGCTAGTCTCCGGAGGTAAGTGACACATATAAGTGCGATCAGGAAAAACAACAGAGTAGCCAACACCGTCCGCAGACTTAGACCCATCGGTGAAGACAGAAACGGAGCGGGAGTGAGAAGAAAAGTGCTCAAGGAAAAGGCGTTTTAGAACCGTAGGAGGGGTAAAAGCTTTAGTGATGCGGGTCAAGGATGTACAAAACTGCGGAAGGGGGACTCTCCACGGGGGCAAAGAAGCAACAACGGGGGGCAACACGAGGAGAAATATTAGAAACATGAACGGAAAGAGAATCCTGTAAGCGAGATAACCGGACAAAGTGGGAGGAGGTGAAGAGGAACAGGAACCGCAGGAGGGGTAAAAGTTAAAGCATGACAGAGGCGAGAGGAAGGATGTTGTAAGGACTGCGCAAGATAGCGAAGACAGTAGCGATCACAGCGGTCCTGGAGAGACAGGAAGCCAGTGTCAACATACAAGCTAAGGACGGGAGTCGAACGAAAGGCACCAGAACTGAGGCGCAACCCAGTATGGTGCAAAGCATCAAGACGGCGAAGAGTAGAAGGAGAAGCAGACGAGTAAGCAGGGCAACCATAATCGAGCTTAGACAGGACGAGAGAGGAATGTAAAGCAAGGAGAGTGCGCCTATCCGCTCCCCAAGAAGTATGGGACAATACCCGAAGGAGAGTAAGGGCCTTAGAGCACTCAACACGGAGGTAAGAGATATGGGGAGACCAAGACAAACGAGTGTCAAGGAATAACCCCAAAAGCTTTGCGGAATCTTTGTACTCAAGGGGATGACCATAAAGTGACAAAGAGGGACGAAAAACAAATAAGCTCAAGTCATGTGACATAGATGATGTTACTCTAGTGGTGTTGACCCAGAGCGGCCTGGGAAGCTGAGCGAGGCACGTGTACTGTACATACTCTCAACATCGTCCACCTCAGTGTCGCCATCACTCATGTCAAGATCTGTGATATTTATTTTTCTAGACTGTAGCCTAACTCGTCAACAATCGGTCTATCATCATACAATATGACCCGTATTTTCTCCTCCGAGAGTCATTTTGCAGCACCACGGCTGACCGTGGACTGGGAGCTCGTAGACGATGCATCAGACATGGTTACTTCCTTGTAGCTGAGGTGCCTCATGGCCCTGGGGCATGCTGGATTTTTTTTTAAATGGCTGGCGATCACTGGAGGCCTCAGGCATTCATTTCGTACCTGAGTCACCGCACACCAGCTTTGAATCCTATGCTAAAAATACAAGCACCTGCAGGGGTACCCCTGATCTAACGCCTACTGGTGCTCTGTACAGTGCTGTGGTTAATAACTATGAATTATGATTAACAAATACCGAAGAATTGTCACTGGGTAAATAAACAATGTTACATTGAGCTCATTTATGTGCTAATTAAAAAAAGACTTATGGTTAAAGTGACCTTGTACGTATGGACAATTGTTAAGTTCTAAAACATTCCTAGTTACAGTGTGGATGATGACATTGTAGAGACATTTCTTTAGTTATTTTTATATAATAACAGGTTTTAAGTAAGAGACAAGTGTTGCACATTATTTTATCTATAAATAATATAAACTAATGATAGAGCCTAAATAAATAATAATTCCACATCATTCACATGCATCAAGCCAACAATATGTTATACGTACAACTGATCAAAATATTATAGGCTATTCCTATACCTGATAATACAGGCCTATAACGACCATACCTATCAAACAAACAATGTTCAAATTAAGGCCTAATATAAACATTTAAAATCACAAATTTCATTGGAGACATCCTTGTATATTAATATACTGTCAGATTTAAGCATTTGTAAATCTAAGATAAGATATTTAGTCAGGTAAAGGTACATACATTGAAAATGAGTTATAAACATAATGTCGGATTAATAGAGCTAGTACATACAATGGCTGAAGCCATTAATACGCACATCATTTTGGACATGGTGTGGTGGAAAAAATATGGGGGAAGAACGAGGAGAAACCGAAGCACCACCCACAGCACCACCATTATCACCAGAAGCAACTAAAGCACCACCACCTTCATCACCATAAAAAATTAATACTAATTGAGATAAAAACCAAAAATTTAATTGAAAAAAGAAAATGAGAATGATAATAATTACATGATGGATATAACAGCAGAAAATACAACAAAACAGAAGGAATTTTACCTAAATAAACAAAGATTAAAATTTTCCTTAAGTTTATACATGGCAGATATCAGAAGTTAAACAAGTTGGTTAATAATCAATAATGTTTGAAAACAGCGAGACACAGGTTGACATTTAGGAGGTAAGGCAGGTTACATGGAGTTTATTAGGTAGTACTTGGTTTTACTCTTGAACTGGTTGAGAGGGGTACAGCCTTTGACATGATTGGGTAGGTCATTCCACATTCTGGGTACCTTGATTTGCAGAGCATTTTTAGTTTGGTTAAATCACACTATTGGGTTATTAAATAGGAATCTGTTTCTAGTTTATAAAAGCTTAAAAAATAAATACAGTACTAATAGTTAAGCCTTCAATTAAATACTCCATATTATAACAACAATGTTGTAGTCAGACTAATATGAATGCCAAGTTCTGGTTTATAAAAGGCCAGTTTCTGGAAAATGCAAAGGCCAGGTTCAGGCTAATATAATTGCCAGATTCATCAATAAAATTGTCAGGTTAATATAATTACCATAATTAGGTTAAGGCCAGGTTCAGGCTAATATAATTGCCAGATTCATCAATAAAATTGTCAGGCTAATATAATTACCATAATTAGGTTAATTTAACTTTCAGATTCATGAGTTTTATAATTGTCGAACTAAGGTTGATGTAACTGCCAGATTTAAGCAAATATATGCAATTGACAGTCAGGGTAATATACCTGTCAACCATGCTAATTGTCACTCAGACTAAACAAATTGCTAGTTTCGGGCTAATAAGATTGCCAGTCAAGCTAATTTAATTGCCAGATACAGACAAATATAACTACCAATCAGGCTAACATAATTACCAGTTTCAGGATAATAAAATTAAAAATTACAGGATAAGATAGTGGCCAGTTACAGGATAACATCCTGTTTAGGATCTTATATTAGAATACTTAAGAATAGAGGATTATGTTAGCCAGTCAGGTTAACATAATTCAAATTCAAAAAATTTGAATTGCCAGTCAGCCACACATAATTGCTAATTGGGTTAACATAATTGCCAGTCAGGCTAATATAATTGCTAGTTACATGCTAATATAATTATCAATAAGGCTAATATAACCTGGTTGATGGGGTTCTGGGAGTTCTTCGACTCCCCAAGCCCGGCTCGAGGCCAGGCTTGACTTGCAAGAGTTTGGTCCATTAGGCTGTTGCTTGCAACAGCCCGCAGGCCCACATACCCACCGCAGCCCGGTTGGTCTGGCACTCCTTTGAAGAAACTATCTAGTTTCCTCTTAAAGATGTCCATGGTTGTTCCGGCAATATTTTTTATACTTGCTGGGAGGATGTTGAACAACCGTGAACCTCTGATGTTTATACAGTTCTCTCTAAATTGTGCCTATGGCATATCGGGAGCCGGTCGGCCGAGCGGACAGCACACTGGACTTGTGATCCTGTGGTCCTGGGTTCGATCCCAGGCACCGGCGAGAAACAATGGGCAGTTTCTTTCACCCTATGCCCCTGTTACCTAGCAGTAAAAATAGGTACCTGGGTGCAAGTCAGCTGTCAATGGCTGCTTCCTGGGGGTGAAGGCCTGGTCGAGGACCGGGCCGCGGGGACACTAAAAAGCCCCGAAATCGTCTCAAGATAACCTCTGCTCTTCAATGATTCTATCCTGCATTTTCTTCCATATCGTTCACTTCAATATGTTGTTATTTTACTGTGCAGATTTGGGACCTGGCCCACCAGTATTTTCCACGTGTATATTATTTGATATCTCTCCTGTCGTCTTTCTAACAAGTACATTCGGAGAGCTTTAAGACGATCCCAATAATTTAGATGCTTTATCTCGTTTATGTATCCAGTAAATGTTCTCTGTACTCCCTCTATTTCAGCAATCTCTTCTGCTCTGAATAGGGAAGTGAGTACTGAGCAGTACTCAAGACGTGACAGCAGAAGTGATTTGAAGAGTACAACCATTGTGATGGGATCCCTGGATTTGAAAGTTCTAGTAATCCATCCTATCACTTTCCTGGCTGCCGCAATATTTGCTTGGTTATGCTCTCTAAAATTTAGGTCGTCAGACAACATTATTCCCAAACCCTTTACATGTTTCCTTCGTACTATGGGCAAATTTGATTGCGTTTTGTACCCTATATTATGTTTAAGGTTCTCATTTTTACCATATCTGAGTACCTGGAATTTATCGCTGTTAAACATCATGTTATTTTCTGCTGCCCAGTTGAAAACTTTATTAATATCTGGTTGTAGTTTTTAAATATCTTCAGCAGAGGTAATTTTCATACTAATCTTTGTGTCATCTGCAAAGGATGATACGAAGCTGTGCCTTGTATTTGAGTCTATATCTGATATGAGAATAAGGAAAAGCAGTGCCAGTCAGGGTAACAAAATTACCAGTTACAGGCTAATATGATTGCCAAGTTTTGGATAATTGTCAGTTACAGAATAATTAAATTACCAGTTACAGGATAAGATATTTGCCAGTTACAGACTAAGATAATTGCCAGTTACAGGATAAGATTATTACTAGACAGGCTAACATAATAACCAGTCAGGCTGGCATAATTATCAGTCAGGCAGACATAATTACCATTCAGGCTAATACTGTATTAGACAAGTCAGACAAATATAATTGCTATTCAATCTAATTTAATTGCCAGTTAGGGGAAATATAGCATAACTGCTAAAGTTAGGCCAAAGGGAAAAACCTAACTCGAACAGTTACAAATGCCAGTCGGGCTACTATAATTCTCAAGTGATTCACATTTCTAATCAAGGGAAGTAAAACTCATAAATAAGCCTAAAAAAAAAAATGAACATGAGTTTGAACAGCAATCTGAATTTCTTGTGCCAATAAAATGGTTTCATCTTGAGTACATCTCAAACTGTTTTCTACACCAGATCCGATGTTAGATAATATTACAACAAAATGTCTAACTTAACTACAGAGTATATGTTAAATAAGGATGTACAGAGAACAAAAACAGCAAAAACATTATTCATGCATATATGAAGAAAAGACATTTAAAACTTTGTGTCATCTTTAAGAAAAAAATATATTTCTTTACCTCTGAACAATTTTAAGTTTTTGTACACACACTACCTTTCTTGCTTGGTTTATGAGGAGCTCCTAACTTCTAAACTGACAAATTCTCTAGTTCTTGCTTGGTCTATGAGGAGCACCTAATTTCTACACTGACAACTTCTCTAGTTCCTGCTTGGTCTATGAGGTGCACCTAATTTCTACACTGACAACTTCTCTAGTTTTTTCTTGGTCTATGAGGAGCACCTAACTTCTACACTGATTATGTCTCTAGTTCTTGTGCAGGCGATGAGTCACAATAACGTAGCTAAAGAATGTTGACCAGACCACACACTAGAAGGTGAAGGGACAACGATGTTTCTGTCCGCCCTGGACCATTCTCAAGTCGATTGTGTTCTTGCTTGGTTCCATGAGGAGTACCTAACTAGGTACTCCATTCTCTAATTCTTGCTTGGTTTATGAGGAGTACCCAACTTCTACACTGACACCACTAGTTCTTGCTTAGTCTATAAGGAGTACCTAACTTCTTCACTGACAACCTCTCTAATTCTTGCTTGGTCTACAAAGAGTATTTAACTTTCATAAAAGAAGAAAATCATAAAATGCCTTTAGATCTTAACCTTTCATGATGAAGCATATTTCTTAATCAAAACAGGACAATTACCACTGAAGGACATCCAACAGACATGGTGATAGAACAATACTGTATTTTCATGAAGAAACTCAATTTCCAAACTTAATATCAGATTAAAGGTAAATTAATTTACTAATGTGTGCCTCATTATACCTCAACGTTCTCTCAATTATCTTCCGCACTTAAAGTCTTTAGCCTATTGCCTGAACACATCATCTTGTGCCTCTTCACATCTCTAAGCTGTTTGAATCTCTTCGCACACTATGGACACTCATGAGGTTAATCATGTGAATGCACAAACATGTGAGACTTCATGTTTCCAAGATGACAGAATCTCATCTTACACTCTGGACACTCGTGAGGTCTGTCACCTGAATGCACTAACATGTGAGACTTCATATCGCCAAGACGAAAGAATCTTTTCTTACACTCTGGACACTCGTGAGATTTATCACCTGAATGCACAAACATGTGAGACTTCATATCTCCAAGACGACTGAATTTCTTCCCACACTCTGGACACTGATAAGGTTTGTCACCTGAATGTACTAACATGTGCTTTATTATAGTTCCACGTTCTCTAAATTTTTTGCCACATTCAGCACATTCTAAAGGTCTTTCGTCCGCATGCACCATCCTGTGAGTCTTCAAATGTCCAAGCTGACGGAATCTCTTCCCACACTCTGGACACTCGTGAGGTCTGTCACCTGAATGTACTAACATGTGAGTCTTCATATTTCCACGGAGAGTGAATCTCTTTCCACACTCTGGACATTCATGAGCTTTCTCACCTGAATGCACTAACATGTGAGTCTTCATACTTCCACCTTGACTGAATCTCTTCCCACACTCTGGACATTCATGAGGTTTGTCACCTGAATGCACTAGCATGTGAGACTTCATATCTCCAAGACAACTGAATCTCTTCCCACACTCTGGACATTCATGAAGTTTGTCACCTGAATGCACTAGCATGTGACGCTTCATATCTCCAAGACGACTGAATCTCTTCCCACACTCTGGACATTCATGAGGTTTCTCACCTGAATGCACTAACATGTGAGTCTTCATACTTCCACCTTGACTGAATCTCTTCCCACACTCTGGACATTCATGAAGTTTGTCACCTGAATGCACTAGCATGTGAGACTTCATATCTCCAAGACGACTGAATTTCTTCCCACACTCTGGACACTGATAAGGTTTGTCACCTGAATGTACTAACATGTGCTTTATTATAGTTCCACGTTCTCTAAATTTTTTGCCACATTCAGCACATTCTAAAGGTCTTTCGTCCCCATGCAACATCCTGTGAGTCTTCATATTTCCAAGCTGATTAAATCTCTTCCCACACTCCGGACACTCATAAGGTTTGTCACCTGAATGCACTAACGTGTGACGCTTCATACTTACAAGCTGCCTGAATCTCTTCCCACACTCTGGACACTCATAAGGTTTGTCACCTGAATGCACTAACATGTGACGCTTCATGCTTCCAAGTCGAGTTAATACCTTCCCACACTGTGGACATTGGCGCGTCTTCATCTTCTTTATTATGGGTGCAGTTTGTGTCAAGGTATTCTCCTCTGGGTGACTGCACGAGTGGTGATGGTGGGAGACGCGTCAGGGTCAAAGTCAATGTTGACGGTTGGGCAAGGCTTGAGTGTTGTTTCTTAGACTTAGACTTGATATGAGAACTTAGCGGTCACTGGTAGTGCTTCTTCCTTATAATAGGTGCAGTTTGTGTCAAGGTTTTCTGGTTGGACACTCACTAGCACTGTTGACAAAATGGCGCTCGATGCACATACAAGTGTTCCAATGTTTTTTTCTGGTTCCATATCTTATTCTTTAACTTATTTTTATTTAGAGCTGGTTGTGTTCATTTAATATTTATGTTTTCCTCGTGTTTTCCAGTCGCAGTTCCAGTCCAGTTACTGGGAGTTGTTTGGTTAAATATAATAGCACATAATTCAATATTTTTTTAAAGGAAACAGTTCTCCCTTGGTGGATGCACGTCTATGCATGTGAGGAGCCCGGCACACGCCTAGATTTAGATTATATTTTTTTTATTCGGGTAAAGGTACATACATTAAATTACATACATAATGCTGGATTTAAAGATAGAGATAGAGATCCGGCAGACATAAACAATTATAGACCAATATCAAACCTACCCTTACTATTAAAAATATTTGAAAAAAATATCTACAAACAGCTCTACTCCTATCTTGTAAAATTCGACATTCTTAGCCCCTGTCAGTTTCGCTTCCGCTCCCAAAAGAGTACCAACGATGCAATTATTAGTCTCCTTGATAAAATTTACTCAGCCCTTAACAAAAATGAGTTTCCGATTGGACTCTTCATTGACCTGAGAAAGGCCTTTGATACTGTTAATCACAATTACCTCTTACGTAAACTCCATCATTATGGAATCCGAGGCCATGCACTGGACTATATCCAATCCTATCTTAGTGATAGACACCAATGTGTAGCCATCAATAATATAACTTCTCCCACTCTCCCAATAACCGTTGGAGT
Source organism: Procambarus clarkii (assembly GCF_040958095.1). Lineage (NCBI taxonomy): Eukaryota > Metazoa > Arthropoda > Malacostraca > Decapoda > Cambaridae > Procambarus > Procambarus clarkii. Next base: position 209,516 of record NW_027189207.1, on the reverse strand, counting down.
GCCACAGGGCAGCATCTTGGGACCTCTCCTATTTCTTATATACATCAATGATCTGCCTAATGTCTCTAACATTCTGAAACCTATTTTGTTTGCTGATGATACTACCCTCATCTACTCTAACCCCAACCCACATACACTAAATGATGTTGTTAATAATGAACTAAAAAAAAGTCCACTTATGGATGTCAACCAACAAACTAACACTTAACTTAGAAAAGACCTACTACATTTTATTTGGAAGCAAATCTACAAATGCAGTTCAGCTTCAGAGAGATAATGTAAACATTAGCAATAAAAATGATGGAAAGTTTCTTTGCCTATTCCTAGACAAGAGACTCAACTTCAGCACCCACATACAACTCATAACTAAGAAAGTCTCTAAAACAGTTGGGATACTCTCCAAAATCAGATATTATGTACCTAACTCTTCTCTCATCTCTCTATATTATGCACTAATCTATCCCTATCTTAATTATAGTATCTGTGCATGGGGTTCAACCACTGCAAACGTCCACCTCAAGTCCATCATCACCCAGCAAAAATCTGCTATCAGAATAATAACAAATTCTGCTTTCAGACAACACTCAGCCTCCTTGTTTAACTCCCTAAACATGCTAAACATAATCTCACTCCACAAATTTTCTTGTGTCAATTACATTTACAAAACCCTGTTCTTAAATGCAAATCCTGCTCTGAAACTCTCCCTGGACAGATGTAATAGAACCCATTATCACCACACCACAAATAAATATCTCTTTGATATCCACAGAGCCAAACTTAATCTGTGTAAACACTCTATGCAAATAATGGGACCCAGTCTACGGAACTCACTTCCTAATGAATTGAAAAGCTGTCCAACTTTTGCGTCATTCAAAAACAAAACTAAAAAGTACCTAATTTCATCTTCATAGTTTTTTACCTTTTGTTTTAAAATTACACTGTATCTATTGCTACCCAATCTCCCAATCTTTATGTACCCAATCCGAACATCTTTACCATTGTGATCATTGCTGTCTTCTTATATGTGCTATCAATCTGCTGTAGGGTGTCTGTTATTCTTGTTTGAATTACCAATCAAGTTGTCAATATAATCAATCAGAGCTTTAATATACCAATGTGCTTTAATATACTAATGTGCTTTAATATACTTACTAATCTCTCTCATCTCATTTTTTTTCTTGCAATGTATTTGTTATCATTTTATTAATTCTGATAGAGTTTACCTACTTAAAATTATCTGTTAGATTAAGGACCTGCCCGAAACGCTGCGCATACTAGTGGCTTTACAAGATTGTAAATACTATGCTATGTATTCTCTCAAACCCAATAAATAATAAATAAATAAATGTTTATTCAGGTAAGGTACATACATACAAGAGATTTTACAAAAATTTATCGATTAATAGATAGAGCTAGTACATATAATGCCTAAAGCCACTATTACGCAAAGCATTTCGGGCAGGAAAAACATTAATGACTAAAACTTAAAACTAATTGAGTATAAAGAATAAAATGTGTTGAGAACAAATAAAAATAAAAACAAAAAAGGGGGGAACATGGCTGACAAAGCAGCACAAATACAATTAGGTCGACAAACAGCATATTGTTTAAAAAAAAACAGACATGGGTTGACAATAGAGGGGTAAGGTAGGTTACAGGGAATTTATTAGGTAGTGCTACGTTTTTATCTTAAACTGGTTGAGAGAGGTACAGTCTTTAACATGGTTGGGAAGGTCATTCCACATTCTGGGTCCCTTGATTTGTAGAGCATTTCCAGTTTGATTAAGTCGTACTCTTGGAATATCAAAACTGTATTTATTTCTGGTGTGGTGCTCATGGGTTCTGTTACAACCTTCAATGAAGCTTTTGAGGTCAGGATTGGCATTACAGTTCAGCGTTTTTATATATATATATATAATACACATGAGAGAATGTGCAGTGACTTAATATCTAACATATTCAGAGATATGAGTAAGGGTACCGAGTGATGTCTGGGGCCAGAGTTGGATATTGTCCTAATAGCAGCTTTGTGTTGAGTAATTAGAGGACGTAAATGATTTTGGGTAGTAGAACCCCAAGCACAAATACCATAGTTGAGATATGGATAGATGAGGGAGTAATAGAGAGTCACCAGGGCAGGGCGGGGTACATAATATCTGATCTTAGAAAGAATGCCAACAGTTTTTGAAACTTTTTTTGATATATTTAGAATGTGTCCCTGGAAATTCAGCTTGTGGTCAAGGAGAACGCCAAGGAATTTTCCATCTAATTTGTTACAAATTTGGGTATTGTTTATTTTGAGATTTATTTGATTAGAGGATTTATTGGCAAACAGAATATAGAAAGTTTTGTCAATGTTAAGGGTAAGTTTGTTGGCAGTTAGCCAAAGATGGACTTTATTTAGCTCAGTATTTACTGTGGCATTTAGAGCAAGGGGGTCAAGACTGGAGTAAATGAAGGTTGTGTCGTCAGCAAATAGAATTGGTTTGAGGTTTGAGGTGTTGGTGCATTTGGAAGGTCATTAATGTATTTATTTATTTATTTATTTATTTATATATATACGAGAAGGTACATTGGGTTTGTGAGAATACATTGGATAGTACAGTATTTACATTCTTGTAAAGCCACTAGTACGCGCTGCGTTTCGGGCAGGTCCTTAATCTAGCAGATAATTTTAAGTAGGTAATTTCAATCAGAATTGATAAATGAAAGATACATTACAAGAGAAAAATGAGATGAGAGAGATAAGTAAGTATATTAAAGCACATTGTTATATTAAAGCTCTGATTGATTACATTGACAGCTTGATTAGTAATTTAAACAAGATTAATAGACACCATACAGCAGATTGACAGCACATATAAGACAGCAATGATCACAATGGTAAAGATGTTCAGAATGGGTACATAAAGATTGGGAGACTGGGTAGCAAAAGATACAGATAAACAAGATTTATAAACACCATACAATAGAATGGCAGCACATATAAGAAAACAGCAATGATCTCAATGGTAAAGATGTTCAAATTGGGAACATAAAGGTTGGGAGACTGGGTAGCAATAGATACAGTGCAATTTTAAGGCAAAAAGTGAAAATCTATGAAGATGAAATTAGGTACTTTTTAGTATTGATTTTGAATGATGTAAAAGTTGGCCAGCTTTTCAATTCAGTAGGGAGTGAGTTCCATAAACTGGGTCCCTTTATTTGCATAGAGTGTTTACACAAATTAAGTTTAACTCTGGGGATATCGAAGAGATATTTATTTCTGGTGTGGTGATAATGGGTCCTATTACATCTGTCCAGGAAGAGTTTCAGACAAGGATTTGCATTTAAGAACAGGGTTTTGTAAATGTAGTTGACACAAGAGAATTTGTGGAGTGAGATTATGTTTAGCATGTTTAGGGAGTTAAACAAGGGGGCTGTGTGTTGTCTGAAAGCAGAATTTGATATTATTCTGATAGCAGATTTTTGCTGGGTGATGATGGACTTGAGGTGGTTTGCAGTGGTTGAACCCCATGCACAGATACCATAGTTGAGATAGGGATAGATTAGTGCATAATATAGAGAGATGAGAGCAGAGTTAGGAACAAAATATCTGATTTTGGAGAGTATACCAACTGTTTTAGAGACTTTCTTAGTTATGTGTTGTATGTGGGTACTGAAGTTGAGTCTCTTGTCTAGGAATATGCCAGGAAACTTTCTATCATTTTTATTGCTAATGTTTACATTGTCAATCTGAAGCTGAATTGCATTTGTAGATTTGCTTCCAAATAGGATGTAGTAGGTCTTTTCTATGTTAAGTGTTAGTTTGTTGGTTGACATCCATAGGTGGACTTTTTTTAGTTCATTATTAACAACATCATTTAGTGTATGTGGGTTGGGGTTGGAGTAAATGAGGGTAGAATCATCAGCAAACAAAATAGGTTTCAGAATGTTAGAGACATTAGGCAGATCATTAATGTATATAAGAAATTTAGAGACAAGAGACATTAAGTCAGCTTATAGAGTGGGTACCAAATCATCTGGTACAAACAACAGAAAGATACGGGTGAAGTTAGATAGCTGCTCCCGCAAGTCAGACCTTATCACTACTGCAGTCGCTAGGAAATCCAATGTTTATGTGAACGAATGTCTTACCAGATTCAGACAAAATCTCTTATTTAAACTACGTGGAATTTGCAATAGATCCACTGCTATTAAACATTGTTTTGTGCGCGATGGTAAAATAATAGCTAGGAAGACTGACTCTGGAAAAACTTATGTCATAACCACTGAAGCACACCTCACTTCTTTCCTGGATGACTGTGGGATATCAGCTGAATAACCAGAACATAATTTGTAGTCTCACATACAACCAAAGTGTACTTAAGCTCTGCCTTTCCTTTCCAAAGGTGTTTATTTTTATTTTTATTTTATTTTTTTTTTTTTTTGTCATCTTTGCCTGTTTTATACTCTTAATTATTTGTTCTTAGTTAATCCCCTTATCACTAAACCTAGGGCTTTTTATTACCCTGTTAATTAACCATTACTAAGCTAATTATCTTCAAGATCATTTTTTTTATGATTATTATTTTTCTTATTATTTTTTATTTTACATTTATATTGTCAGTCTCTACTGATTTTTTGTTTTTTATTTTATGTAACTTCTGTGTCCTCCCTGGTTATCTATTGGATCTTTATTTTACTTCTAAATTGTTACTATTTTATTGTATTCATAGAAGGTTGTAACAGAACCCATGAGCACCACACCAGAAATAAATACAGTTTTGATATTCCTAGAGTACGACTTAATCAAACTAGAAATGCTCTACAAATCAAGCGGCCCAGAATGTGGAATGACCTTCCCAACCATGTTAAAGACTGTTACGGCCCTCTCGGGACACAACGGGGTTCTTACTCTGATGTTGTTAGAGGAAGTTGTATCCGACCCCAAGCCAGTAGTGGCTTTCAAGGGATGTGATCCGTGAAGCAAGTAACTTAAAGGGGAAGGGAAATAAAGGCAAAAACTTAATATAATATATTGACCACCACCAATAAATAATATATAAAAAGATTACACGGGGGGAGGGGTATTAACACTGTACACAAACGTCTTCTCCTGAAGACGCTGGAATTAAGCTCTCGGTGCTAAGTCTTCGGTGCTTTCGTGGCCTCACAACGAATCCTTTGAGAAGCTGAGCCTACCCTGGCCACAGGTCAGCCAAAACACAGGTCCACTGGGGGCACCGCTGTGGAGGCCGTCAACCACAAGTCCAGCAGGTCTGCTGGCAGGTTCCGGACCAGCAACGCTGGTAAGGCCACTCCACGAGCGATATTAGGGTAACGCCCTAGTCAGGAGCCTCGTGTGATACCACAAATCACTCTCCTGTCCTCAATACCCCAGTGGATAATCGTCTCCAGCAGTCGGTCCCGGGTAATCCTTCTACTGCCACTCCACTGGCAGGGTAACACCACAGTGTTCTTCCGGGGGACGACTTCACAGCTGCTGCAGCAAAGCACAAAGTATGGAGACGGCTGCCTTGGGTAGACTGACTCAACTTCCATCACAGCAGTCCCAGGTCGACTCTGTAAGCAGACACGTCATCAATAACAGGGACACTAAACACCTCACTTACAGGCTCAGACACAAACGCCCACCTATCCACTCCATAGATGGCGCAGTTGTCTGAGCTTCACCTCACCAGAGGTCAGCAGCGGCTGTGTTGTGAGCTGCACAGGACTGGAAACCGGCCCTTGTGGCCAGTACTCGTCGTCCTCACCAGGTGTCGTCGTCCGTTTGGAGGGGGTTTCGGGAGCCGACCCACAGATGGCGCGGTCGTCACTGCTCCGTGCTCGGACGCTGGATCCGGGTTCGTAACACCTCCCCATCAAAAGGAATTTGGTTTGGGGTTCTAGAAAAAGAAACACAAACCAAATTAGTACGGCGACACGACTCCAAATGGACTCACATGCTTTATAAACTGGAACCGCGAGGCTGTCTCGTCCACAGAACTGTACTAAGGAGAAACCCTGGCACAAAGGGAACTTGCAGATGTAAGGCAATGTCCTGCCTGGCGTAATCTTCCACGTCTCCACTGCGATGTCAAGCAGGGGCATCATCTCACATCTCTCGAGTAAGGATCGGTATCGACACGATCTGGGGCGACTCGACACCTCCCTGTGTCGGGGCACCGATGATGGCTGATCACAGACGGCATTTCTGGTACCGGTCCGACGGTCCTTCAGGGAGACGGGAACCTAGAATACATGGGTCTGATAATTCAGAGTGATAGCGACAGTGGGTAAGTCAATACTTACTGCATACGCCTCTACTAGGCTTACACCTAGTCTCAACAGGGCTGCTTGCACACCGAAGATGGCATTCGCTCTGCCACCGTCAGGTCGACCAACGTTCCGTATAACGCTGCATTGAGGCTCAGCAATCACGCGGGGGGTGTCAACCTGCCGGAAACAGTCACTCATATTATCATATGTCGTACCTCCTGTATCAACCATCACCTTCCAGGTTCCTTCGTCGACTGCAACACTCGCAGTGCACGCCTCTAATCCCTGGGATCTTTTCATGGTGTTCACGGGAGCCATCATCTGCCGGGTCGTCCACTGATCCTTACCGAGGCCACACACGAGAATAAAACAAAATACTGCTAGGAAACATTTGGTCACCTGAGGGATAAGCTTCCTGAGCTTGAAATGTCCATAGCCGGCTACATCCATTAGCCTGGTTTGGACCAAAGAGGGCACTAGACCTTTCGAACACACCTCACATACCTCTGACGTCTGGGGAATCTCTGGCCAGTTCAATGAACGTTGTACTTTGCCATACCGCAAGTACACATCCGCCTTCGCTCCAGACTCGTTGGTATCCGTGGGTGCTTGCACATGAGGCCTCTCTTCCTGCTCAGTTACCTCTGCTATCGTAACCGCATGTTCCTCGTCGGGAGAAGAATCAGGAGACTCTGCTAGAACGTTCTCAATCTGTAGGGGAGAGGACAAATTAAACTTACTTAAATCCGGGTCTGTTTTTACCTGGACATTACCACGGCCCGTCGTTACCTCTGACCTTGCTGTTCTGGCTGACTCGTCCACGACCTTGGGAAGATTGTTGCTCCAACCTGTCACCAAGTCGTTGGCTAGTACCACGTCAATCCCAGCCACAGGGAGGGTATCGACTACTGCCAACGCACATGTGCCGCTGAAGTAAGGCGAGTCGAGATGTACCGGCACTAAGGGGCCATATCACCATGATATAAAAAATTGTTGTAGGGTATTCATAATTTATTATCCTGATACATGTGAAAGGTGCTGCACCTAGGCCAAGTTTCAGCATCTCAGCCTAAATAGAGACGGAGAAAAAAAAAAAAAAAAAGAAGAATTTTTCAACCATGTTCAATTGATTTCACAGCCCACAATTGTGAACCAAAATCATTTATACGACACTCAGCTATGACCTTACTATATAATAAAGATTTGCATGTCACATCATTATCCCAGATGTATTTAGTGCAATAATACAGATTTATAAAAGTTTCCCAAAAATGTATGCAACAAAATGAAGTGTATCATTATTTATAAAATCAATAAATCTACGTAGATAAGAATAATGACATGCGTTTATAGAGGCGTAAACTCTACATATAATGTGCAAGTTTCATGTAAATTGAATAATAAATAAAGGCTGTGAAATGAGATCTAGTTGTAAAAGTTGGAGTTGCGGAGCGTGCTCGACAAGTTTACTCAACCTGCGGTCACTCGTGCAACCCGTTCTCGCAAATTCGTAAAGTCAATATTGACTTATTAACTACGTGCATAGGTGATATACTAAACATAATAGATACCCTTAAAAAGATTCATAGAAAACACCGACCTTACCTAACCTTGTTAGTATCTTAAGATAAGCATCTTATTGCTTCGTAATTACAATTATTACTTAACCTATACCTATTATAGGTTAGGTAATAATTGTAATTACGAAGCAATAAGATGCTTATCTTAAGATACTAACAAGGTTAGGTAAGGTTGGTGTTTTCTATGAATCTTTTTAAGGGTATCTATTATGTTAAGTATGTCACCTATGCACATATTTAATAAGTCAATATTGACTTATTAAATTTGCGAGAACGGGTTGCACTCGTGACTGGTGATTTACGCATTGCGGCCAGCTCGTATGGAGAGCTCGCATGCATCTAGCTGTCAATGCTTTTCTCTTGTTCGTTTGGTAAGTCATATTGCAGTACAAATAGCAAAAATAGCATGTTCTGGGAGATATTGTGTGAGCGCGTCAGCATACATCCTCTCTCCATGAGAGACACGCAGTCACTGACTGCACCACCCTCGTGTCAGACAATTAGTGTTGCCATATGTGTTAGTTTATATTCATTTTATTCATAACATGTTATTTTCAACGCCATTACGAAAAATAAGACATCTACAACGTAAGATACAATACCCCGCGGCGTACTCACGGCGCGAGGACCAGATTCACGAAAGTTGCAGCGGGAAATTTGACTCTAATTACGTTATTTTTCAAGATATCATTAAACGGTTTGGACCACAGTGTTGCCAGAACGTTGTAGTATTTTTCGTAATTTTTCGTAAATATTCCATTTTTCATCGGATTTTCGGGTACCATGGCCCCTAAGGGGGCGATGTACCGCGTCCTTGGAAACCCAACCAGGACAACCTTTTGTCTCCCATCCACATTCACTCCCTCGGGTAACGAGCTTCTCACGATCAGGGACTGGGTTGCTCCACTATCTCTGAGCACTACAACTGATCTACCAGTATGATCACTCGTTACGTACCCGCTTGAAGTGTGAGGGGCGAACAAACTTGATCCTTCCTGCGTCGTTGTCGACTGGCTTCCAGCTGGTGGTATTACACAGCTCATCATCATCACCTCCCTACGTGCGCTGCCACCTCTTCTGCCTCGGCACATAGCAGCTACATGCCCTTTCTGCCCACAGGTCCAGCACACCACATTCCTCCTTGGACTACGGTGTTTCGGACTGCTAGGACTGGTCCGTCGAGGGCTACTTCGGGGCGTTTTCTTAGCGCTTCGTGGGACGGGAGTCTCTTCTTTGTCCTGAGGTTTGTCAAACCGGCGTTGGTAATGCCTTGGGACGTACTTAGCAGAAGGCCTGTGCGTCAGGATATACTCTTCAGCCATGGTGGCTGCCGCACTCAAGGTCTCTACCTGCTGTTCCTCTAAATACGTCTTCAGGTCTCCAGACAAACAATCCTTGAAGTCCTCTAGCAGTATAAGCTGCTCGAGGTCTTCTTTGGTCTCCACCTTCCGAGAGGCACACCACTCCTGAAAAAGTCGCTCCTTGATTGTGGCGAATTCGGTGAAGGTGTGCTCTGAGGTCTTCTTCAGGTTCCTGAACTTCTGCCTGTAAGCCTCAGGTACCAATTGGTACGCCATGAGCACGACCTTCTTCACCTTGTCGTAATCGCCGGAGTCGTCAAGGGATAACGTGGAGTAGGCGATTTGGGCCTTCCCAGTCAAGACTGACTGTATCATGATGGCCCAATTCTCCCTTGGCCACTCCAAAGAGGCAGCGACTTTCTCGAAGGCTGCGAAGAACTTAGAAACTTCCTTCTCGTTGAACTTCGGGACCATTTTGATGTTCCTTACCGGATCGAAACTGCTGGCTTCCGTCGTTGGCCTCCGACCACCTAACCATAATACTTCTAGCTCATGTTGTCTCTCTCTTTCTTTTTCTTCTCTCTCTCGCTGTTTCTCTTCCCTTTCTCGCTCTTCTCTTTCTCGTTTCTCTTCTAATTCTAGACGCCTCATCGCCAATTCCTTTTCTTTCATCTCCATTTCTTTATTTTTCATCTCCACTTCTTTATCTTTTAATTCTCGTTCTAATTCTAACTTCTTCCACTCTATCTCACGATTTATTTCCAAGGCACGCATTTTGACTGTAAGAAAGCTAATGTTCAGCTCACCTGCATCACTGTCAATGTCGCTGCCTTTATCTTCCTTTTCCGTGGAAGCTATTCCCTCACCTTCCTTTGTACTAGGAGTCTCGCCTTCCTGTTTCTCTTCTGCCTTCAAGTGCCGGTGAACCTTGGACAAGATCTCCACACGGGAATCACTGGCACAGATCTTTATCTCCAGGTAGGCGCTCACTAGTACAAGTTCTGGTTTGCTCAGATATTTTAATCTGGCAAGACAGTCCTCTCTGTTCAGAAAAGCCTGAACATCGTCCAGATCATCGATGGTAGCTTTTTCTGCCATTGTCACAGATGGAACACTAAACTAGCACTTAACACACCGCTTTCACGTTAGCACTTAATGCACCGAGCACTGTTCTACGCCAATATTGCACTTTATCGCACCAAACACTGCACTTGCCAATATTGCACGTAATCTTTCTAACAACGTGACTTAACATAAGCTTTCCCCCTTCCATTTCTTTCTTTCTCTTTCCCTTTCTTTCTCTCTTCTCCCTTTTTCTGTTCATTGTCTTCTACGCTCCCTTGCTATCCTCTTCTTATTCCTATTACTATCTCCTTCGGTGGTTATAATAGGAGCTGCCTCGTATGGGCCAATAGGCCTGCTGCAGTTCTCATTACTACTATCCCCTACACCTGACTTTCCTCCTCAGCTCTCTCTTGCCTATTTAATGCCTGTCCCTACCTGTCCTCATCACAATCGACTTGAGAATGGTCCAGGACGGACCGAAACGTCGTCGTCCCTTCAATTTCTAGTGTGTGGTCTGGTCAACATACTTCAGCCACGTTATTGTGACTCATCGCCTGCATATGGATACCACACGTACGCGTCTTACTCTGTTTAATTTCTTTGATGCTCTACCTTCCTTCAAACGGCCTTTTCGCGCCTTTGAATCTTCCCTTCTTGCCGCCAAGCGTCGAAAGAACCAGCTCAGGTTTCTTAAAGACTGTCTTGCTGAGCAAGTTCTCCCTCATTCTTTATCTCACTTTCTCCAGTTCAACACTTCGGGATCTCCTTTCCCTGAACATGCCCGCCTTCTTCTTCAAGAACTTATTCATGCCACCTCCTTGCAAGTTGACGAGGCTTTTCTTGCTGTTCGTCAACAGCAACGCTTTCTGTCCTCTTCTCTTCCCAGTGATCTATGCAATATCATTTTTCCAATTGCATTTGACACTGCTCACGTCTCCTCTTCCCACCACTCCTCCACACTACACAACAAACTTCAACGCCTGATCTCCAACAGTCCTTGGGCCAAATACTCTCTCTCTGACTGTGTTACCAACCTTTCGTCCTACTCTCTTTCTAAGCACCAGCAAGAACTTCCTGGTCTTGGTCTGTCTTTTGCTACTTCCCCTGGCCCACGCTGTGGTATTGATCTCATTAGTTCCTTTGACAGGTTTGTCAATTCTAACTCTAGTACTCTTTCGGACCTGTCTGCCTTTAGAGGGGCCCTTATCCCCGTTCTTAAGAACATAAGAACAAAGGTAACTGCAGAAGGCCTATTGGCCCATACGAGGCAGCTCCTATTCTATAACCACCCAATCCCACTCATATACTTGTCCAACCCGTGCTTGAAACAATCGAGGGACCCCACCTCCACAATGTTACGCGGCAATTGGTTCCACAAATCAACAACCCTGTTACTGAACCAGTATTTACCCAAGTCTTTCCTAAATCTAAACTTATCCAATTTATATCCATTGTTTCGTGTTCTGTCCTGTGTTGATACTTTTAATACCCTATTAATATCCCCCCGGTTATGTCCATTCATCCACTTGTAAACCTCTATCATGTCACCCCTAACTCTTCGCCTTTCCAGTGAATGCAACTTAAGCTTTGTTAATCTTTCTTCATATGAAAGATTTCTAATTTGGGGAATTAACTTAGTCATCCTACGCTGGACACGTTCAAGTGAATTTATATCCATTCTATAATATGGCGACCAAAACTGAACTGCATAATCTAAATGGGGCCTAACTAGAGCAAGATATAGCTTGAGAACCACACCAGGTGTCTTGTTACTAACGCTGCGATTAATAAATCCAAGTGTCCGATTTGCCTTATTACGAACATTTATGCATTGATCCTTTTGTTTTAAATTCTTACTAATCATAACTCCCAGATCCCTTTCGCAATCCGACTTCGCAATCACAACACCATCTAGCTCGTATCTTGTAACTCTATCATCATTACCTAACCTCAGAACTTTACATTTATCAGCATTAAACTGCATCTGCCAATCCTTTGACCATTTCAAAACCCTATCTAGATCAACTTGAAGTGATAGTGAGTCCTCCTCCGAATTAATTTCCCTACCGATTTTCGTATCATCGGCAAATTTGCAAATGTTGCTACTCAAACCTGAATCTAAATCATTTATATATATTATAAACAACAGAGGTCCCAGGACAGAGCCTTGAGGCACTCCACTTACAACATTTTCCCACTCTGACTTGATTCCATTTATACTAACTCTCTGTTTCCTTTGGTATAGCCATGCCCTAATCCAGCTTAATATAGCACCCCCAATACCATGAGACTATTTTTTTAATCAGTCTTTCATGTGGCACTGTATCAAAAGCTTTGCTAAAGTCAAGGTATACAACATCGCAATCCTTACCACTATCAACTGCCTCAACAATGCTAGAATAAAAAGATAACAAATTTGTTAAACATGAACGGCCATTTATAAAACCATGTTGCGACTCAATTATTAATTTATGTTTTTCAAGATGAAGACGAATTTTATTTGCTATTATAGATTCGAGTAACTTTCCCACTATAGACGTTAGGCTAATTGGTCGATAGTTAGACGCAAGTGATCTATCTCCTTTCTTAAAAACTGGTATCACATTAGCAACTTTCCAAAACTCTGGCACTCTGCCTGACTCTATTGATTTATTAAATATGGTTGACAGTGGGTCACAAAGCTCCTCTTTGCATTCTTTAAGCACCCTAGCAAACACTTCATCCGGCCCTGGGGATTTGTTTGGTTTGAGTTTTACTATTTGTTTAAGAACATCCTCCCTGGTAACTGCTAAACTCGTCAACCTGTCCTCGTCCCCACCCACATAGACTTGTTCGGCTGAAGGCATATTGTTAAGTTCCTCTTTAGTAAATACAGATACAAAATATTTATTAAAAATACTACTCATCTCTTCATCACTATCTGTTATTTGACCTGTCTCAGTTTTTAATGGACCTATCCTTTCCCTAGTCTTAGTACGATATAACTGAAAAAACCCTTTAGGATTTGTCTTTGCTTGCCCTGCTATGCGAACTTCATAGTTTCTTTTTGCTTTCCTTATCTCTTTTTTAACATTTCTAACCAGTTGTACGAATTCCTGTTCTAAAGTGACCTCCCCATTTTTAATCCTTTTGTACCAAGCTCTCTTTTTACCTATAAGGTTCTTCAAATTCTTTGTTATCCACTTTGGGTCATTAGTATACGATCTATTCAATTTGTATGGTATACTACGTTCCTGTGCTTTGTTTAGAATATTCTTAAATAAGTTATATATTGAATCCACATCGAAATCCCCATTTAAGTCACCTATCGCTGGGTTCATGTCTCGCTCCAAGACCGGCCCACACCCCATACCCAAGCCTTTCCAATCAATTTGACCCAAAAAATTTCTTAGGCTATTAAAATCAGCTTTTCGAAAATCTGGCACTTTAACAGAATTTTCTCCTACTGGTCTATTCCATTCTATGCTAAATCTGATTTCTTTGTGATCACTGCTCCCTAGCTCACTCCCTATTTCGATGTCATTAATTTGCGTTTCCCTGTTAGTTAACACTAAATCTAAAATATTATTTTCCCGTGTTGGTTCCTTAATGTGTTGCGTAAGAAAGCAATCGTCAATTAATTCTAGAAAATCTTCTGCTTCACTATTCCCTGTTTTGTTCAACCAGTTTATTCCGCTAAAATTAAAGTCACCCATGACATAAATACTGTTAGATCTAGATGCTCTAGATATTTCATCCCATAGATGCTTTGCTTCCATTCTGTCTAAATTTGGTGGCCTATATATTACTCCTATTATAATATTATTAGCTTTTTCGTTTAATTCAATCCAAATAGTTTCTGTGTGTGGCTCTGTTTTGATTCCCTCTTTGAGACTACATTTCAAATTGTCCCTAACATATATGGCTACTCCACCTCCTCGTCTAATATATCTATCTGTGTGAAATAGTTTAAATCCATATATTTGATATTCAGCTAATAGTTCTCTATTTTCTACATTCATCCACGTTTCGGTAAGTGCAATAATATCTATTTTTTCTGTGCAGACAAGAGCATTTAATTCGTTAATTTTATTTCTTAGACTTCTACTGTTAGTGTAATATACCCTAAGTGAATTGTTATTTTGCGGACCTTCTCTTTCCCTGATCGTTTTGCCAATTCCTTTCTCCCACAAACACATACTTTTATTACCTCCTTCCTCCAAATCAATTCCCATACCTCTATCTACTAACAGTTTAAACCCAAACAAACACCTCTAACCACTTCTTCTAGCGAGTTCGCAACAGCAACAACCCCAGCTCTCGATAGATGCACCCCATCACGAGCATACATTTCATTTCGTACAACTGGTTAGAAATGTTAAAAAAGAGATAAGGAAAGCAAAAAGAAACTATGAAGTTCGCATAGCAGGGCAAGCAAAGACAAATCCTAAAGGGTTTTTTCAGTTATATCGTACTAAGACTAGGGAAAGGATAGGTCCATTAAAAACTGAGACAGGTCAAATAACAGATAGTGATGAAGAGATGAGTAGTATTTTTAATAAATATTTTGTATCTGTATTTACTAAAGAGGAACTTAACAATATGCCTTCAGCCGAACAAGTCTATGTGGGTGGGGACGAGGACAGGTTGACGAGTTTAGCAGTTACCAGGGAGGATGTTCTTAAACAAATAGTAAAACTCAAACCAAACAAATCCCCAGGGCCGGATGAAGTGTTTGCTAGGGTGCTTAAAGAATGCAAAGAGGAGCTTTGTGACCCACTGTCAACCATATTTAATAAATCAATAGAGTCAGGCAGAGTGCCAGAGTTTTGGAAAGTTGCTAATGTGATACCAGTTTTTAAGAAAGGAGATAGATCACTTGCGTCTAACTATCGACCAATTAGCCTAACGTCTATTGTGGGAAAGTTACTGGAATCTATAATAGCAAATAAAATTCGTCTTCATCTTGAAAAACATAAATTAATAATTGAGTCGCAACATGGTTTTATAAATGGCCGTTCATGTTTAACAAATTTGTTATCTTTTTATTCTAGCATTGTTGAGGCAGTTGATAGTGGTAAGGATTGCGATGTTGTATACCTTGACTTTAGCAAAGCTTTTGATACAGTGCCACATGAAAGACTGATTAAAAAAATAGAGTCTCATGGTATTGGGGGTGCTATATTAAGCTGGATTAGGGCATGGCTATACCAAAGGAAACAGAGAGTTAGTATAAATGGAATCAAGTCAGAGTGGGAAAATGTTGTAAGTGGAGTGCCTCAAGGCTCTGTCCTGGGACCTCTGTTGTTTATAATATATATAAATGATTTAGATTCAGGTTTGAGTAGCAACATTTGCAAATTTGCCGATGATACGAAAATCGGTAGGGAAATTAATTCGGAGGAGGACTCACTATCACTTCAAGTTGATCTAGATAGGGTTTTGAAATGGTCAAAGGATTGGCAGATGCAGTTTAATGCTGATAAATGTAAAGTTCTGAGGTTAGGTAATGATGATAGAGTTACAAGATACGAGCTAGATGGTGTTGTGATTGCGAAGTCGGATTGCGAAAGGGATCTGGGAGTTATGATTAGTAAGAATTTAAAACAAAAGGATCAATGCATAAATGTTCGTAATAAGGCAAATCGGACACTTGGATTTATTAATCGCAGCGTTAGTAACAAGACACCTGGTGTGGTTCTCAAGCTATATCTTGCTCTAGTTAGGCCCCATTTAGATTATGCAGTTCAGTTTTGGTCGCCATATTATAGAATGGATATAAATTCACTTGAACGTGTCCAGCGTAGGATGACTAAGTTAATTCCCCAAATTAGAAATCTTTCATATGAAGAAAGATTAACAAAGCTTAAGTTGCATTCACTGGAAAGGCGAAGAGTTAGGGGTGACATGATAGAGGTTTACAAGTGGATGAATGGACATAACCGGGGGGATATTAATAGGGTATTAAAAGTATCAACACAGGACAGAACACGAAACAATGGATATAAATTGGATAAGTTTAGATTTAGGAAAGACTTGGGTAAATACTGGTTCAGTAACAGGGTTGTTGATTTGTGGAACCAATTGCCGCGTAACATTGTGGAGGTGGGGTCCCTCGATTGTTTCAAGCACGGGTTGGACAAGTATATGAGTGGGATTGAGTGGTTATAGAATAGGAGCTGCCTCGTATGGGCCAATAGGCCTTCTGCAGTTACCTTTGTTCTTATGTAAGGTGTCAGGGTTTTAGCGAGCCAGGAGGCAAGAGGATAGCTGACAGAGCCCCGTGAAGAAATGATAGGACGAAGAGGAACACCAGGTTTATGAGTCTTAGGAAGACCATAGAAATAAGGAAGAGAAGGGCAGATGACACGGAAACGTTTAATGAGATCAAAGTCAGGAGGGCAAAGACTAGAGAGCTGTCTTAGTTTGCGGTTAAAGGAAGTTTTGAGGCGATCTAAAGGGTTAGAAGTCAGAGGAGCATAAGTGTGAGAGTCAGAGAGCAAGACATCTGCTTTTCGGAGGTAGTCCTCACGGTCAAGGACAACCACCGAATTGCTTTTGTCTGAAGGAAGGATAAGAATAGAGTTGTTAGATTTCAGGGAGGCAAGGGCAAGCTGGAAGCGACGAGGAAGGTGGTTATTTTTAGAAAACAAGCTGTCAAGAACCTATAAATAGCTGTTATATTATCATAGCAATATGGAAGTTGTAGTGAAGGACCTGGTGACTCTAGTGGGAGCCCTGAGGACAGAGTTGGACTCTCTGCGGGAGGAGGTGCGTCAGCTTAAAAAACAACGAGAAGTAACGAAGGAGGAGACCAGCAGTAAAGGGACCTCGTCTTGGAGAGTTGCGAAAGACAGGGGCCTTAAGAAGACTTTGATAAAGCCGCCTTCAAACGCCATAGCAACTTCAAATTCATTTGACGTTTTGGAGGACGAGTGCTGTGGAGAGACTGTGGATCGCGCAAAAGGGAAAGCAACGAAGAGAAAGGAAGCGCAGGCCCCTCAGAAAGTAAAGGAAGTACCTAAGCAAACATTAGTTGTGGGAGATTCCCAGATAAGGTATTTGGATAGAACGTTTTGTGCTAGAGATAGGGGGAACAGGTTAAGGGTTTGCTATCCCGGAGCTGGCATTGGTGATATTATAAACAACATGAATGATATTATGGCTGGTAATGGGAACAATCCCATTATTTGCATTAGCGTGGGAGGAAATGATGTTGGTCGAGTCAGGAGTGAGGAACTGATTCAGAGGTATAAAACAGCCATAGAGTTAGTTAGGAGCAAGGGAGGAATCCCGATCATATGTGGCATTCTTCCAAGAAAGGGAGTGGGAAATGAATGGATATCGAGGGCACTTGGTGTCAATTGCCGGCTGGAAAGATATTGCAAATCAAATGCAATATCTTTCATAGACAACTGGGAACACTTCTATGGAAGAAATAAGAACATAAGAACATAAGAACAAAGGTAACTGCAGAAGGCCTATTGGCCCATACGAGGCAGCTCCTATTCTATAACCACCCAATCCCACTCATATACTTGTCCAACCCATGCTTGAAACAATCGAGGGACCCCACCTCCACAATGTTACGCGGCAATTGGTTCCACAAATCAACAACCCTGTTACTGAACCAGTATTTACCCAAGTCTTTCCTAAATCTAAACTTATCCAATTTATATCCATTGTTTCGTGTTCTGTCCTGTGTTGATACTTTTAATACCCTATTAATATCCCCCCGGTTATGTCCATTCATCCACTTGTAAACCTCTATCATGTCACCCCTAACTCTTCGCCTTTCCAGTGAATGCAACTTAAGCTTTGTTAATCTTTCTTCATATGAAAGATTTCTAATTTGGGGAATTAACTTAGTCATCCTACGCTGGACACGTTCAAGTGAATTTATATCCATTCTATAATATGGCGACCAAAACTGAACTGCATAATCTAAATGGGGCCTAACTAGAGCAAGATATAGCTTGAGAACCACACCAGGTGTCTTGTTACTAACGCTGCGATTAATAAATCCAAGTGTCCGATTTGCCTTATTACGAACATTTATGCATTGATCCTTTTGTTTTAAATTCTTACTAATCATAACTCCCAGATCCCTTTCGCAATCCGACTTCGCAATCACAACACCATCTAGCTCGTATCTTGTAACTCTATCATCATTACCTAACCTCAGAACTTTACATTTATCAGCATTAAACTGCATCTGCCAATCCTTTGACCATTTCAAAACCCTATCTAGATCAACTTGAAGTGATAGTGAGTCCTCCTCCGAATTAATTTCCCTACCGATTTTCGTATCATCGGCAAATTTGCAAATGTTGCTACTCAAACCTGAATCTAAATCATTTATATATATTATAAACAACAGAGGTCCCAGGACAGAGCCTTGAGGCACTCCACTTACAACATTTTCCCACTCTGACTTGATTCCATTTATACTAACTCTCTGTTTCCTTTGGTATAGCCATGCCCTAATCCAGCTTAATATAGCACCCCCAATACCATGAGACTCTATTTTTTTAATCAGTCTTTCATGTGGCACTGTATCAAAAGCTTTGCTAAAGTCAAGGTATACAACATCGCAATCCTTACCACTATCAACTGCCTCAACAATGCTAGAATAAAAAGATAACAAATTTTAAACATGAACGGCCATTTATAAAACCATGTTGCGACTCAATTATTAATTTATGTTTTTCAAGATGAAGACGAATTTTATTTGCTATTATAGATTCGAGTAACTTTCCCACAATAGACGTTAGGCTAATTGGTCGATAGTTAGACGCAAGTGATCTATCTCCTTTCTTAAAAACTGGTATCACATTAGCAACTTTCCAAAACTCTGGCACTCTGCCTGACTCTATTGATTTATTAAATATGGTTGACAGTGGGTCACAAAGCTCCTCTTTGCATTCTTTAAGCACCCTAGCAAACACTTCATCCGGCCCTGGGGATTTGTTTGGTTTGAGTTTTACTATTTGTTTAAGAACATCCTCCCTGGTAACTGCTAAACTCGTCAACCTGTCCTCGTCCCCACCCACATAGACTTGTTCGGCTGAAGGCATATTGTTAAGTTCCTCTTTAGTAAATACAGATACAAAATATTTATTAAAAATACTACTCATCTCTTCATCACTATCTGTTATTTGACCTGTCTCAGTTTTTAATGGACCTATCCTTTCCCTAGTCTTAGTACGATATAACTGAAAAAACCCTTTAGGATTTGTCTTTGCTTGCCCTGCTATGCGAACTTCATAGTTTCTTTTTGCTTTCCTTATCTCTTTTTTAACATTTCTAACCAGTTGTACGAAATGAAATGTATGCTCGTGATGGGGTGCATCTATCGAGAGCTGGGGTTGTTGCTGTTGCGAACTCGCTAGAAGAAGTGGTTAGAGGTGTTTGTTTGGGTTTAAACTGTTAGTAGATAGAGGTATGGGAATTGATTTGGAGGAAGGAGGTAATAAAAGTATGTGTTTGTGGGAGAAAGGAATTGGCAAAACGATCAGGGAAAGAGAAGGTCCGCAAAATAACAATTCACTTAGGGTATATTACACTAACAGTAGAAGTCTAAGAAATAAAATTAACGAATTAAATGCTCTTGTCTGCACAGAAAAAATAGATATTATTGCACTTACCGAAACGTGGATGAATGTAGAAAATAGAGAACTATTAGCTGAATATCAAATATATGGATTTAAACTATTTCACACAGATAGATATATTAGACGAGGAGGTGGAGTAGCCATATATGTTAGGGACAATTTGAAATGTAGTCTCAAAGAGGGAATCAAAACAGAGCCACACACAGAAACTATTTGGATTGAATTAAACGAAAAAGCTAATAATATTATAATAGGAGTAATATATAGGCCACCAAATTTAGACAGAATGGAAGCAAAGCATCTATGGGATGAAATATCTAGAGCATCTAGATCTAACAGTATTTATGTCATGGGTGACTTTAATTTTAGCGGAATAAACTGGTTGAACAAAACAGGGAATAGTGAAGCAGAAGATTTTCTAGAATTAATTGACGATTGCTTTCTTACGCAACACATTAAGGAACCAACACGGGAAAATAATATTTTAGATTTAGTGTTAACTAACAGGGAAACGCAAATTAATGACATCGAAATAGGGAGTGAGCTAGGGAGCAGTGATCACAAAGAAATCAGATTTAGCATAGAATGGAATAGACCAGTAGGAGAAAATTCTGTTAAAGTGCCAGATTTTCGAAAAGCTGATTTTAATAGCCTAAGAAATTTTTTGGGTCAAATTGATTGGAAAGGCTTGGGTATGGGGTGTGGGCCGGTCTTGGAGCGAGACATGAACCCAGCGATAGGTGACTTAAATGGGGATTTCGATGTGGATTCAATATATAACTTATTTAAGAATATTCTAAACAAAGCACAGGAACGTAGTATACCATACAAATTGAATAGATCGTATACTAATGACCCAAAGTGGATAACAAAGAATTTGAAGAACCTTATAGGTAAAAAGAGAGCTTGGTACAAAAGGATAAAAATGGGGAGGTCACTTTAGAACAGGAATTCGTACAACTGGTTAGAAATGTTAAAAAAGAGATAAGGAAAGCAAAAAGAAACTATGAAGTTCGCATAGCAGGGCAAGCAAAGACAAATCCTAAAGGGTTTTTTCAGTTATATCGTACTAAGACTAGGGAAAGGATAGGTCCATTAAAAACTGAGACAGGTCAAATAACAGATAGTGATGAAGAGATGAGTAGTATTTTTAATAAATATTTTGTATCTGTATTTACTAAAGAGGAACTTAACAATATGCCTTCAGCCGAACAAGTCTATGTGGGTGGGGACGAGGACAGGTTGACGAGTTTAGCAGTTACCAGGGAGGATGTTCTTAAACAAATAGTAAAACTCAAACCAAACAAATCCCCAGGGCCGGATGAAGTGTTTGCTAGGGTGCTTAAAGAATGCAAAGAGGAGCTTTGTGACCCACTGTCAACCATATTTAATAAATCAATAGAGTCAGGCAGAGTGCCAGAGTTTTGGAAAGTTGCTAATGTGATACCAGTTTTTAAGAAAGGAGATAGATCACTTGCGTCTAACTATCGACCAATTAGCCTAACGTCTATAGTGGGAAAGTTACTCGAATCTATAATAGCAAATAAAATTCGTCTTCATCTTGAAAAACATAAATTAATAATTGAGTCGCAACATGGTTTTATAAATGGCCGTTCATGTTTAACAAATTTGTTATCTTTTTATTCTAGCATTGTTGAGGCAGTTGATAGTGGTAAGGATTGCGATGTTGTATACCTTGACTTTAGCAAAGCTTTTGATACAGTGCCACATGAAAGACTGATTAAAAAAATAGAGTCTCATGGTATTGGGGGTGCTATATTAAGCTGGATTAGGGCATGGCTATACCAAAGGAAACAGAGAGTTAGTATAAATGGAATCAAGTCAGAGTGGGAAAATGTTGTAAGTGGAGTGCCTCAAGGCTCTGTCCTGGGACCTCTGTTGTTTATAATATATATAAATGATTTAGATTCAGGTTTGAGTAGCAACATTTGCAAATTTGCCGATGATACGAAAATCGGTAGGGAAATTAATTCGGAGGAGGACTCACTATCACTTCAAGTTGATCTAGATAGGGTTTTGAAATGGTCAAAGGATTGGCAGATGCAGTTTAATGCTGATAAATGTAAAGTTCTGAGGTTAGGTAATGATGATAGAGTTACAAGATACGAGCTAGATGGTGTTGTGATTGCGAAGTCGGATTGCGAAAGGGATCTGGGAGTTATGATTAGTAAGAATTTAAAACAAAAGGATCAATGCATAAATGTTCGTAATAAGGCAAATCGGACACTTGGATTTATTAATCGCAGCGTTAGTAACAAGACACCTGGTGTGGTTCTCAAGCTATATCTTGCTCTAGTTAGGCCCCATTTAGATTATGCAGTTCAGTTTTGGTCGCCATATTATAGAATGGATATAAATTCACTTGAACGTGTCCAGCGTAGGATGACTAAGTTAATTCCCCAAATTAGAAATCTTTCATATGAAGAAAGATTAACAAAGCTTAAGTTGCATTCACTGGAAAGGCGAAGAGTTAGGGGTGACATGATAGAGGTTTACAAGTGGATGAATGGACATAACCGGGGGGATATTAATAGGGTATTAAAAGTATCAACACAGGACAGAACACGAAACAATGGATATAAATTGGATAAGTTTAGATTTAGGAAAGACTTGGGTAAATACTGGTTCAGTAACAGGGTTGTTGATTTGTGGAACCAATTGCCGCGTAACATTGTGGAGGTGGGGTCCCTCGATTGTTTCAAGCACGGGTTGGACAAGTATATGAGTGGGATTGGGTGGTTATAGAATAGGAGCTGCCTCGTATGGGCCAATAGGCCTTCTGCAGTTACCTTTGTTCTTATGTTCTTAAGAACGGGGATAAGGGCCCCTCTAAAGGCAGACAGGTCCGAAAGAGTACTAGAGTTAGAATTGACAAACCTGTCAAAGGAACTAATGAGATCAATACCACAGCGTGGGCCAGGGGAAGTAGCAAAAGACAGACCAAGACCAGGAAGTTCTTGCTGGTGCTTAGAAAGAGAGTAGGACGAAAGGTTGGTAACACAGTCAGAGAGAGAGTATTTGGCCCAAGGACTGTTGGAGATCAGGCGTTGAAGTTTGTTGTGTAGTGTGGAGGAGTGGTGGGAAGAGGAGACGTGAGCAGTGTCAAATGCAATTGGAAAAATGATATTGCATAGATCACTGGGAAGAGAAGAGGACAGAAAGCGTTGCTGTTGACGAACAGCAAGAAAAGCCTCGTCAACTTGCAAGGAGGTGGCATGAATAAGTTCTTGAAGAAGAAGGCGGGCATGTTCAGGGAAAGGAGATCCCGAAGTGTTGAACTGGAGAAAGTGAGATAAAGAATGAGGGAGAACTTGCTCAGCAAGACAGTCTTTAAGAAACCTGAGCTGGTTCTTTCGACGCTTGGCGGCAAGAAGGGAAGATTCAAAGGCGCGAAAAGGCCGTTTGAAGGAAGGTAGAGCATCAAAGAAATTAAACAGAGTAAGACGCGTACGTGTGGTATCCATATGCAGGCGATGAGTCACAATAACGTGGCTGAAGTATGTTGACCAGACCACACACTAGAAATTGAAGGGACGACGACGTTTCGGTCCGTCCTGGACCATTCTCAAGTCGATTGTGATGAGGACAGGTAGGGACAGGCATTAAATAGGCAAGAGAGAGCTGAGGAGGAAAGTCAGGTGTAGGGGATAGTAGTAATGAGAACTGCAGCAGGCCTATTGGCCCATACGAGGCAGCTCCTATTATAACCACCGAAGGAGATAGTAATAGGAATAAGAAGAGGATAGCAAGGGAGCGTAGAAGACAATGAACAGAAAAAGGGAGAAGAGAGAAAGAAAGGGAAAGAGAAAGAAAGAAATGGAAGGGGGAAAGCTTATGTTAAGTCACGTTGTTAGAAAGATTACGTGCAATATTGGCAAGTGCAGTGTTTGGTGCGATAAAGTGCAATATTGGCGTAGAACAGTGCTCGGTGCATTAAGTGCTAACGTGAAAGCGGTGTGTTAAGTGCTAGTTTAGTGTTCCATCTGTGACAATGGCAGAAAAAGCTACCATCGATGATCTGGACGATGTTCAGGCTTTTCTGAACAGAGAGGACTGTCTTGCCAGATTAAAATATCTGAGCAAACCAGAACTTGTACTAGTGAGCGCCTACCTGGAGATAAAGATCTGTGCCAGTGATTCCCGTGTGGAGATCTTGTCCAAGGTTCACCGGCACTTGAAGGCAGAAGAGAAACAGGAAGGCGAGACTCCTAGTACAAAGGAAGGTGAGGGAATAGCTTCCACGGAAAAGGAAGATAAAGGCAGCGACATTGACAGTGATGCAGGTGAGCTGAACATTAGCTTTCTTACAGTCAAAATGCGTGCCTTGGAAATAAATCGTGAGATAGAGTGGAAGAAGTTAGAATTAGAACGAGAATTAAAAGATAAAGAAGTGGAGATGAAAAATAAAGAAATGGAGATGAAAGAAAAGGAATTGGCGATGAGGCGTCTAGAATTAGAAGAGAAACGAGAAAGAGAAGAGCGAGAAAGGGAAGAGAAACAGCGAGAGAGAGAAGAAAAAGAAAGAGAGAGACAACATGAGCTAGAAGTATTATGGTTAGGTGGTCGGAGGCCAACGACGGAAGCCAGCAGTTTCGATCCGGTAAGGAACATCAAAATGGTCCCGAAGTTCAACGAGAAGGAAGTTTCTAAGTTCTTCGCAGCCTTCGAGAAAGTCGCTGCCTCTTTGGAGTGGCCAAGGGAGAATTGGGCCATCATGATACAGTCAGTCTTGACTGGGAAGGCCCAAATCGCCTACTCCACGTTATCCCTTGACGACTCCGGCGATTACGACAAGGTGAAGAAGGTCGTGCTCATGGCGTACCAATTGGTACCTGAGGCTTACAGGCAGAAGTTCAGGAACCTGAAGAAGACCTCAGAGCACACCTTCACCGAATTCGCCACAATCAAGGAGCGACTTTTTCAGGAGTGGTGTGCCTCTCGGAAGGTGGAGACCAAAGAAGACCTCGAGCAGTGTTTTAGTGTTTTTTCCTGCCCGAAATGCTTTGCGTAATAGTGGCTTTAGGCATTGTATGTACTAGCTCTATCTATAAAGCCAACAAACTTTGTAAAATCTCTTTATGTATGTACCTTTACCTAAATAAAAATTATTATTATTATTATTATTATAATCTTACAGAGGCACTTTACAATATTAACTGGGATTCTGAATTCAATAATACCCATGATATAAATTCATTAGCTAACCTCTTCCTCTCCAAAACTCTAAGCCTCTACAACCTTCATTGTCCCCTTCTTACCAAGCAAGTAACTGACAAAAGATTAAACAATCCATGGCTCACAAGTGGCATTCTCAACTCAATCAACAAGAAACATGAATATGAAAAGAAAGTTAGGATTGGCCTAGTTTCAAAGGAAGTAGCTAAAAGGTACTCATCAATGCTTACCAGTATCATAAGAAAGGCAAAACTTGCATATTATGTGAATAGATTCAATGAAGCAAAAGGCAACATGAAAAGCACTTGGAAAACTATCTATAGTATCCTAGGAACTAAACAACACTCACATAACCAAATAAAACTACAAGGATGGGGATATACCGTCAACTGATTTAGAAATGGCAAATGAATTTAATAGTTTCTTTTCATCGGTTGGTGCTAATCTTGCCAGTAAAATCCCACAGACTCAGACACATATTAACACATATCTCTCAGGCAGCTATCCAAACTCTCTTCTCCTTTCACCAATCAGCCCGGCAGATGTTGTGTCCATCATACATTTTCTAAAAACCAAGGCAGGGAACACCAGTGAAATTCCGTCCATTGTGTACAAGAGAGCCTCCCATGCCCTTGCCCCACCCATAGCACTACTGTTCAACAAATCTATAGAGTATCACACCTTCCCTGATATCCTCAAAAAAGCAAGAGTAACGCCAGTCCATAAAGGAGGCAATCCGGCGGACATAAACAATTATAGACCAATATCAAATCTACCCATTCTATCAAAAATATTTGAAAAAATTATTTACAAACAGCTCTATTCCTACCTCGTAAAATTCGACATACTCAGCCCCTGCCAGTTTGGCTTCTGGTCCCAAAAGAGCACCAACGATGCAATCATTAGTCTCCTTGACATTATCTACTCAGCCCTTGACAAAAATGAGTTTCCGATTGGACTCTTCATTGACCTAAGAAAAGCCTTTGATACTGTTAATCACAACTACCTCTTACTTAAACTCCAGCATTATGGAATCCGAGGCCTTGCCCTTGACTACATCCGATCCTATCTTAGTGACAGACACCAATATGTAACCATCAATGATACAACTTCTTCCACTCTACCAATTACCGTTGGAGTGCCACAGGGCAGCATCTTAGGACCTCTTCTATTTCTTATATATATAAACGATCTGCCTAATGTCTCTAATATTCTCAAACCTATATTGTTTGCTGACGATACTACCCTTATCTATTCAAACCTCAACCCACATACACTAAATAATGTTGTGAATAATGAATTAAAAAAAGTCCACTTATGGATGTCAACGAACAAACTAACATTAAACATCGAAAAGACTTACTACATCTTATTTGGAAGCAAATCATCAAATGCAATTCAGCTACAGATTGACAACATTAACATCAGTAATAAAAATGATGGCAAATTTCTTGGACTATTCCTAGACAAGAGACTCAACTTCAGCACCCACATTCAACACATAACTAAGAAAGTCTCTAAGACAGTTGGTATACTCTCCAAAATCAGATATTATGTTCCTAACTCTGCTCTCCTCTCACTATATTATGCACTAATCTACCCCTATCTTAATTATGGTATCTGTGCATGGGGGTCTACCACTGCAAACAGCAAAAATCTGCTATCAGAATAATAACTAACTCTGCTTTCAGACAACACTCAGCTCCCTTGTTTAAATCCCTAAACTTGCTAAATATTAACTCCCTCCACACATTCTCTTGTGTCAACTACATTTACAAAACACTGTTCTTAAATGCAAACCATGCTCTGAAACTCTCCCTGGACAGATGTAATAGGACCCATTATCACCACACCAGAAATAAATATCTCTTTGATATCCCCAGGGTCAAACTTAATCTGTGTAAACACTCTATGCAAATTAAGGGACCTAGTCTATGGAACTCACTCCCTAGTGAATTGAAAAACTGTAAAGCTTTTGCCTTATTTAAAAGCAAAACCAAAAAGTACCTAACTTCATCTTCTTAGTTTCCTACACTGAGCTTTAAATTTGCTCTGTACCTAGTGTTACCCAATCTCCTAATTTTTATGTAATATCAAACAACCTTATCATTGTGTTCATTGCTGTCTTCTTTTATGTGCTAGCCATATGCTGTATTGTGACTACCAATTTTTGTCAACTACCATTCAAGCTGTCATTGCAATCAATCTTATATTGTTTCTGCTGTATTGTGCCTACCAATTTGTTGTCAACTACCATTCAAGCTGTCATTGCAATCAATCTTAGCTACCTATGTGCTTTAATATACTATACCTACAATTTTCTCTCATCTTTTTTTTTCATTTCATGTAATCTGTTATCATTTTTTTTGTCTATAAATTTTGCAAGTATTTACCTCCTTAAAATTTTCTTAGATTAAGGACCTGCCCGAAACGCTGCGCGTGCTAGTGGCTTTACAAGACTGTAATTACCATATTTGTATCCTCACATTCCTTATGTACATTCTTGTATATGCATAAATAAATAAATAAATAAATAGTAGGGGTCCCAAGATGCTGCCCTGTGGCACTCCAACGGTTATTGATAGAATGGGAGAGATTATATTAGTGATGGCTACACATTGGTGTCTATCACTAAGATAGGATAGGTAGGATAGATGTAGATGAGAAAGAAGAGAGGGCCAAGTATGCTGCCCTGAGGAACACCGATGTTGATGGGTAGGGTGGGAGAAATTGAATTATGTACCTTCCTGTATATAAATAAATAAATAAATAAATAAATAAATAGTCCATACAATACCTAAAGCCACAAGTACACATAGCGTTTTGTGCGAGGTGAGGGGGGAAAATAAAAACACTTATTTTTTGTGGGTCCATAGAATTACCCAAATCGACCCAAAAGTACCCAAATCCTCCTAGCATTACGTAAGTAATGAAGAAATATGGTATATTTACTTACTAAAATGTTGGTGCTACACGTAGAACATGATCAAACCTATTTTTAACCTATTTACTCCAAACTAATATAATTTCATTATGAAATAAGTAAATAAGTAGCATCAAAGGAAGACGACGGTCCAAGCGTCAATGTTGTGGAGCGACTTATCCAAGATATATCGTTGTTTGGAAAGTGTTTGTTGGCAAATCCAGTTGTCGCACTTCTCTGCACAAATTATCACAAATTTAAATAATAATGTTAACAAGTAGAATACGTATTTTTAATAAAATCTAACAACTAGCCAGAAAACATTTAACATTTATTAAAAAAATATATGTTTGGAAGTTAAATCGACTTCATAGGATAATAGTTTTGTTATATATACTTGTTATTCGTTGACATGCGTTCGCTACTTAAACTACCATTTACTGTACTTATGTAAAATCTCCCATGTCTCTTCGCTCGGCTTAGACTCGCTTACAAGTATCTCTGGGAATTCTCATTATCTGCTGATGTAGACCTGACCAAATGTAAACTGTGTCAACAAAATTATTCGCACACCCTCAGTCACTATGTGATGTCTTGCCTACAGTAAGCAAATGCTGGATACTTCTGTAGCGAGTAGATTATCCCAATAATATACTCGCTCCAAATGCATTGTTAATATTCCTGTCAACCTTTGGAGATGAATGAGGTGGGGCGTTGCCCGGGCAACACGGTGAGGTGTTGCCCGGGCAACACAGTGAGGTGTTGCCCGAGCATATAAGCAGCAGAATAGCAAACATTAACCAGGCTGGTCACCATTTGGTCCGGGAGACATCTCCCGTCACGCTGGGTGCAGTCGCACCTCCACAGATCTCCAGTATCATCTATTGATACTGGTAATGGATCAAAAGGGCCACCACTTACGAGCTATTCATGCCCGTGCCACGTTTTGGGTGGCTTCATCTTCATCTTAACACATTCATAAGGGAGACATCTCCCGTCATGCAGGGTGCATTGCACCTCCACAGATCTCCAGTATCAGCTTTTGATACTGGTAATGGCTTAAAAGGGCCACCACTTACGGGCTATTCATGCCCGTGCCACCTTTTGGGTGGCTTAATCTTCATCAATCAATCAATCCCTTCTCCACACGGGAGACATCTCCTGTCACGCAGGGTGCAGTCGCACCTCCACAGATCTCCAGTATCAGCTCTTGATACTGGTAATGGCTCAAAAGGGCCACCACTTACGGGCTATTCATGCCCGTGCCACCTTTTGGGTGGCTTAATGCTTATCAATCAATCAAACATTAACCAGAGTCTACTTTCAAGTGTGGTCTAGAGCAGACACTTGCGAGATACTGTACCGACGCTCAGTGCGCTCAACTCACATCAAAGTATCACCTGTGTACTTCTGTATATTCGACCAAATATATATATATTATCTTAGTGTCTGTGTTTATTTGTCACCATACTTTACGTAACAATAGAACCGTTACATTGGTGACCCCAGATAGTTTCGACGATACCCAGCCACGATGGACTACAACATGGACTCTCACTGGACCTCCACTGCTGCTGCTTGCTGTGGACCGCAGCCACTTGTCATGGAACGTTGCCAATACCCTTGCCACAGCTATGATTTTCATCGCGATCATCTCTGCATTTTCATCTACTACAGCTTGCTGCTCCACGATCACTACTCACTCATCTGGCAGCTTCATCAGTAACTACATAATGTGGGATCTACAGCCTGTCCTGCCGACTCTCCGTCGCTGCCAGGGCACTGCTTGTTCTACAGGGGCGCCCACGAAAGCTGCTCTTTCATCAGATTCATCTACACGTTCACTGCATTCTGATACTCTGCCGACTCAAGCACTTTGCGCAGTACAGGACTTACAGCTTGCGTTTCCGACTCTTCGTCGCCTCCAGGACAAATCAGCTCTAGCAGTGATTCCCTCGTTGTCCTAACTACGTGCCTACATTACCTCATATTGTCCTGGTGCCCGAGCCCATCCGCCCCGGATCTAAATGCTCCACCAACAACCCAAGACGCTACAGCTTCGACACAGAGCAGACAGCAGACTACGACCGCATCGAGCCGCCACGCTCTCGCTCCCCGAGTTCAGACACTCACAATTCTCAATCGAGCCGCCACGCTCTCCCACATAGAGCTCCACGACTCCGGCCTCACTCAGCTCTCTGCTCTGCTCCAGGCTTCGTCTCAACGTCTGCGACACTGCTAAATCCAGAGACACATCCGCCGACTACACAGTTCACTTTTTCGACCACAGTTACCAGCAGCATCGCCACCTACGACAACGGACGATCCTGTACGACCTCCCACCCTACAACCCCAGTTACCAGCCGCACCACAACTTGATCCTACGACGACGGACGATCCTGTGCGACCTCCCACCCTACGACCCCAGTTAGATGACATCAGCGAAGAGGAGGAAGTTAACTTTGATGGTTATGTAACGACGGTTATGTTGATGGTTATGTTAACTTTGATGGTTATGTAACGCGAGCATGGCATACAATTCACCGACCAGCTAAGTTCCTTGATCAAGTATTTTTCCTTTCATCCCCTGGGAGGGGGAGTTCTGTACCGAGTAGATTATCCCAATAATATACTCGCTCCAAATGCATTGTTAATATTCCTGTCAACCTTTGGAGATGAATGAGGTGAAGCGTTGCCCGGGCAACACGGTGAGGAGTTGCCCGAGCATATAAGCAGCAGAATAGCAAACATTCACCAGAGTCTACTTTCAAGTGTGGTCTAGAGCAGACACTTGCGAGATACTGTACCGACGCTCAGTGCGCTCAACTCACACCAAAGTATCACCTGTGTACTTCTGTATATTAGACCAAATATATATATAGTATCTTAGTGTCTGTGTTTATTGTCACCATACCATTACGTAACAATAGAACCGTTACACTGTCTTCTTATATGTGCTGCCAATCTGCTGTATGGTGTTTATAAATCTTGTTTATCTGTATCTTTTGCTACCCAGTCTCCCAATCTTTATGTACCCAATCTGAACATCTTCACCATTGTGATCATTGCTGTCTTATATGTGCTGTCAATCTGCTGTATGGTGTCTATTAATCTTGTTTAAATTACTAATCAAGCTGTCAATGTAATCAATCAGAGCTTTAATATAACAATGTGCTTTAATATACTTACTAAGCTCTCTCATCTCATTTTTCTCTTGCAATGTATCTTTTTCATTCATCAATTCTGATAGAAATTACCTACTTAAAATTATCTGCTAGATAAAGGACCTGCCCGAAACGCTGCGCGTACTAGTGGCTTTACAAGAATGTAAATACTGTACTATCCAATGTATTCTCACAAACCCAATGTACCTTCTTGTATATATATAAATAAATAAATAAATAAATAAATAAATAAAAGTGAATATGAAAAACTTGTTGGTCAACTCTGCGCATGTAGTGCATCAACTGTGGGAGAGCTATTTCCTTCAAAAAGTATAATCGTGTGGCTTTTTGTTTAAAGATACAATTTCAAGTACATTCTTTGATTGAAAAACTTAAATAAAAATACAAGTGTTAATTGCAAATGATCACTTATAAACAAAAATAAGAAGTAGGAAAAATGATATGTGTAACCAGACAAAAACATTGGAACGCTCAGGTGATGAGAGGGTAAACAACCGCCACCATTTTAGCAGCACCCGCCGGTGATGTTCAGCACGAGCATTAAGGGAAAACCTTGACACAAACTGCACCTATCATAAAGAAAAAGCACCACCATTGACCGCCAAGTGCTCACATCAAGTCTAACTCTAAGAAACAACACTCAAGCCTTGACGCTTCTCCCATCATCCGGGGGAGAAAACCTTCACACAAACTGCACCTGTCATAAAGAAGATGAAGACTCACCAGTGTCCACAGTGTCCGAAGGTATTCACTCGTCCTTCACATGTGAAGACTCACATGTTAGTGCATTCAGGTGATAAACCTCACGCGTGTCCAGAGTGTGGGAAGAGATTCAGTCGTCTTGGACATATGAAGCGTCACAGGATGGTGCATGCGGATGAGAGACCTTTTCAATGGGGGACTGGTCAAGTCGTCTACTGCAATTTCGGATACCGGGCTAGAAACAACTTCGTTCACTGAGAAGTTTGTACATATAAACCATTCCGTTCGTATATGCGCTGGTTTGTGTTCGCTGTTGTTCTCGTCTGGATAAATACATGGCATTTGTTCATATAATTAGCGCTTCCATTATTAGAATTATTTATCCATTATTAGAATAACAAGATGCAAACCATACCTCCTTACAGTTGAAATCTATTTATTTATATACAAGAAGGTACATTGGGTTGGGAGAGTACATAACATATATTAAGAGGTACAATGTAGCAAGATTTGAGATTAAAGGATTTAAGACTAACACGTTTAGAAACAAGGCGCCCCCGAAGGAGGCTATTATTTGTTATGCACCCCATACTCAACCAGTAAGTAGTGGAGCAAAACATAGATTACATAGTCATAGAGTCTTAATCAGACCAATTCAATTCTATTTCTTTCTTTATTATGCACCCCATACCTATCCCGTGGGCGGTGGTGTAAAGGATTACAGAGGCACATAATCGGTCCAGGAACTGAACCCTCTAGTTCGTTTAGCTAAGCAAATAACAATTTGTGACGCTAGTTTCAAAATTATTAATATTATATATACATGTACACACTCTCATACATACATGTACATATATATATACGTATACATATATACATGCACATACATATCTAATCACCTACACAAATACACACATCAATAATCTTTGTGTCACAAGTGATCAACAAGAGGCTCACAACAGTCACTATACAAGGCACTTTACATCTATGGTGAGTCACACAGTTACTAGTCTTGCTGCACACCCACCCAACTGGGCGGCAGCTTTAGTCATGTGCTCCACACCCATCCAACTGGGCGGCAGCTTTACAGTCATGTGCAGCATTACCTACAGTAAGCAAATTTTGGATACTTCGCTAAGATTTCGAGCAGCACATCATTATGAATGAAGTACTTACACATTTCTTGGACACTATTGATGGTGTTATTTCTAAATTCCGCGATTTTTTCACATTCCATTATATAATGGCGCAAAGTAAGCGAATAGTACTGCTGACAGAGTTTACATTTAGTCAAATCTACATCAGCAGATGTTACAAACTCCCAGAGGTACTTGTAGCCGAACCTAAGCCTAGCAGTGGTAACATCTAGAAGTCTGCTAACGTTATTGGATGACCCATAGACGTGCGGTTCTTCCTGCATAATAGAATGATGATAGATGGAGTAACTGGTGTGAATTTCACTTTGCTTTAAGTCTCCGAAATTTAGTTGATGTTCCTGGGATATTGCTGCCCTCAGGCTGCTCAAAGGCAGTCCAAGTTGGTAATCAATTCCCTCTTTACGAGCAAAAGTCTTGGGCAACTCATCAGTTCTCAGTGGCTATTTTTACATTATGATTTACAACTAACTTAAGTTAAATAACAACCAGTAAACAGACTGCTGTTTTCTAATTCTAGTTCAGGCACTTCCTGGGATAAAACGCGAACATTCCTTGAGGAACTGTGAGATGCTTATCTGTTTTTCCTCGTAACGGTCCCAAAGCTTCCACAAATGTTCCTGTTTCTCTTCATTGCCCTTGCGGCGACTGGACTTTAGCTTTTGATCAGAAACCAGTTGGTATTGCAAGGTTACCAGGGACGCCTCACGGTACAGTAAGGGGATTAAAATATATAAAGCCAAGTTGTCCCTCACTGCCCTTTGATTCAGACGCTAGTGCCATCCTTCTACGTCATTGTTGGTCCTCACCAGTCGTCTAAATGCACACCAGTTCCCCCAATTCCCACACACTGTTGCACAGCCACGTATTTTTTTATGTAATGAGTTAATTGTGTCGTTAAGGGTGGACTGCTAGCCGACTTTTCTAATTCAGCAAACGCCTTACAATTATGTAGTACATACGTACCACATAAGTACGTGTGTGTTATACACGCACACACACACACACCTAGCTTGTCAAGCACAGGACGAAGCTTGAACAAGTTTAATGGTATGCCAATAGGCTAGTCCCAGGACTAAGAGGCATGAGTTACGAGGAAAGGCTGCGAGAAATGCACCTCATGACACTGGAAGACAGAAGAGTAAGGGGAGACATGATCACTACCTACAAAATTCTCAGAGCAATTGATAGGGTACATAAAGATAAACTGTTTAACACGGGTGGTAGGCGAACAAGGGGACACAGGTGGAAACTTAGTACCCAAATGAGCCACTGGGATGTTAGAAAGAACTTTTTCAGTGTCAGCGTAGTTAATAGATGGAATGCATTAGGCAGTGATAGGAAATGTATATTTTTACCTCTCAGA
This sequence comes from Procambarus clarkii, assembly GCF_040958095.1. NCBI lineage: Eukaryota > Metazoa > Arthropoda > Malacostraca > Decapoda > Cambaridae > Procambarus > Procambarus clarkii. Next base: position 175,187 of record NW_027189207.1, on the reverse strand, counting down.
ATGTTTGGTAATATGTTTATTTGTGATGTGTGTATATGTATATATTAACACGTTGTACTGAACGGGGTGAGAATAGCTTGAGCTACCTCATCCCTTTGTGTGTATTTTACCTCAATAAACTTATTTCAATTTCAATTTCAATTTCATAGGCAGTGATGTGGTGGAGGCTGACTCCATACACAGTTTCAAATGCAGATATGATAGAGCCCAGTAGGCTCAGGAATCTGTACATCAGTTGATTGCCAGTTGAGAGGTGGGACCAAAGAGCCAGAGCTCAACCCCCGCAACCACAACTAGGTGAGTATACACACAAACACACACACGCGCACACACACGTACACACGTACACACACACACACAGACACAAACATACACTAATGCCTCTATTCACCTTGCAGTAAATAGGAACCTGAAAGTCAGGAAGCTGCTAAAGGCTGCATCTTGGGGATGTGTGTGTGTTAGATAAAAATATATGTTGTTTAGATATGATGGAGGGAAAGAGGCCGAGAGTCGGTACATTAGATAACCGACGCTTAGAAAGGCGGGGTCCAAGAGCTAACAGCTAAATCTTGGAAATAATAAATTAAAATATTTAATACACACACATACAAGTTTCACATGAATTTGGCTGAGGGCACACTGAGGGCTGGTGGCCCCGTCGACGGGGCAGGAAGTCGGCGGTTGATCAAAGGCCTCCCACATCCTCCACATACCTGAGGATTTTTCCGGCTTAATTTTAAACGGAAGTAATGTCTTGGTATTTACGGCTTCAGCGGGTGGGTGGGTCCGTGGGTTTATTACACTATGAGTGAAAACAATCGCCTATTCTCTATTTTATATTGCCGCTTGTAGAGCTAGAAGCTGTTGCCTCTTGTGTGCGTTGCACAAGGGGATTAATATCTGGATTAATATCTTTCAATATTTCCAGTATTTTTTAAGGTATCGCTTAAATACCGAAGATACTGCTATTGGACACCGCTTAATTGACAATGTCTCAACAACGCAGGCTGAAGATGTGCGTGGCTCCTGCTACTGCAATGATGCTCATTTGCTTTTCAATGATGAGCCTTAGTTGCCCCCTCTCTAACTTACCGTTCTAAATACCCCTTCTCCATCTCTCGCAAACATTCCCCCCTCATACATCTCCCCCCTTTCCTCCTGTCCCCCTGTCCATCTTTGTCCCCCCTGTCCCTCACTTTGTCCCCTTGCCCACATTTTCTGTCCTCTGTCCCCGATCCCTTTCCCCCTGTCCCCTTGTCCCCCCTTTCCATCTCTCTGTCCCCCTGTCCCTCTCTATCCCATTGTCCCTCTCTCTGTCCCCCTGTCTCTCTCTGTCCCCCTGTTCCTCTCTGTCCTCCTGTTCCTCTCTCTGTCCCCCCTGTCACTCTGTCCCCCTGTTCCTCTATGTCCCCCTGTCCATCTCTGTCCCCCTGTCCTTCTCTCTGTCCCCTGTACCTCTCTGTCCCCCTGCCCACTCTTTCTGTCCGCTGTCCTTCATCTGTCCCCCTCCCTTTCCTCCAGTCCCCTTGTCCCTGTCTCTGTTCCCCTGTCCCTATCTCTGGCCCCTGTCCCCCTGTCCGCCCTTTCTGCCCCCTGTTCCTGTCCCTCTGTCCCTGCCCTTCTCTGTCTGTCCCTGTCCCCCTGCCCACTCTTTCTATCCCCTGTCCCCTCTCTCTTGGTCTCCTGCCCCCCTCTCCTCCCTCTGTCCCTGTCTCCCTCCCTGTCCCACTGCCCCCCCCCCCTCTGTTCCCCGTCCCTCCTCTGGCCCTGTCCGTCTGTCCCTGTCCCTCTGCTCCTGTCCCTGTCCCCCTCTGTCTCTGCCTCTCCTCGTTTCTGCCATTCTCTGTGTCAGCCTATCTCTCTGTCTCTTTCCTCGCTCTATCTCTGTTATTCTCTCACTGACTTTGCATATCCTTATCTATCCGTCTCTGTGTCTAACATTCTCTCCCTGACTCTGTCTATATCTATTTCTCTGTCTCGGTCTTCATATCTTTTTCTCTCTCTCTCCTTCTCTCTCTCTCTCTCTCTCTCTCTCTCTCTCTCTCTCTCTCTCTCTCTCTCTCTCTCTCTCTCTCTCTCTCTCTCTCTCTCTCTCTCTCCTTACATACATACATACATACATACATACATACATACATACATACATACATACATACATTTATTTAACACATGTGGTACACGCACAAGGGGACACAGGTGGAAGCTGAGTACCCAAATGAGCCACAGAGAGATTATAGAAAGAACTTTTCAGTGTCAGAGTAGTTAATAAATGGAATGCATTAGGCAGTAATGTGGTGGAGGCTGACTCCATACACAGTTTCAAATGTAGATATGACAGAGCCCAGTAGGCTCAGGAATCTGTACATCAGTTGATTGACGGTTGAGAGGCGGGACCAAAGAGCCAGAGCTCAACCCCTGCAAACACAACTAGGTGAGTACATACATACATACATACATAAGATATAAAACAGTGGAGGATTCCCAGGTAGAACAATCAACCACAATGCCCATTACCCCTTTACCCTGTTGTCCTTAACTACACAACTATACAAGTCATTAACACGTGTAATGGCTGATCCCCCATAACGATAGCATGAAGACCAATTGCCTGACCCGCAGTTCGTCTTGCTCCTCAAATAATTTTCGGGTTAACATGAAAACGTCTCTCGAGTTTATCTCTCTAATTTTGTTTTCCCCATCTTTCATTTTATCAGCTTAGTTCCTTTATTATGCCCCAATTACTCATCTATTGAGCGGTAGTTAAACTGAACCCAAATTTAAAAAAAGTTCCTTTTGCTAAGCAAGCTACAGTCGTGATAAAGTCAGATATATTGTTTGTTAACACATTTCTCAACAATGAACAGTCAGTTTTATCAAGCTAACATATCCTAACACAACGAGTGAGAGTATTAACTGGTCTAATTATTTTATTAGACCAGTATATATTATTAGATTATACTGGTATAATTATATAATTATATATATATATATATATATATATATATATATATATATATATATATATATATATATATATATATATATATATATACATGTATTTATATATATATATACATGTATTTATGAGTGTGTGTACATGTGTATACAACATTAATAATTTTGCAACTAGCGTCAAACATTGTTATTTGCTCAGTTCCTGAACCGATTATGTGCCTCTGTAATCCTTTACACCACCGCCCACGGGATGGGTATGGGGTGCATAATAAAGAAAGAAATAGAAGAAATTGAAATTGCATAATACGGTTATTGACATTCAATAATAGTAAGATAAAGCAATGAGGACCAAATGGGAGACCATTGATCAGATGAATATCACAGACTCAAGGGTAGCCTTCTCTTCTTGTATATAAATGAAAAAAATAAATTCGTTTGTTTAATTCTAATGCTTGTAGGCGAGAACAGTTGTGAACGCCAGCTAGCGCACAAGTATATGAGCGCCCAAAATACTTGTACACAAAAGACATGTGCAGACAGGCGTGTGGCTTCTGACTTCTTTTTTATTGATTAATATTAAATATTAGGCGCTTACCTATAATAGTTATCATTTTATACAAGTATAACTCTCACATAATAAATATAAAAGGAGTTTATCCAAAAACTGACAGAAGTGTTGTGTTTTGTGCGTTGTAACGTGTTTGTGGGCATTCGGGTGTGTTGTGTTTACGCTGGCGGGCAGCGTCCTTACTAACTCCAGATTATGTCTATTACATCACTAAACTTCATTTAATAACTATATGCCTGTTAAATAGAAGATTTTAATTGTTAATAGCATTATATTGTCGTTTTAATATGGAACACGTACACATATGCGAAACGTCGAAAGCTGGTGTCCGAAGTGGTAAAAATATTAGTGTGCGATGTTGTCAATGTACGGAGTGTCTTGTATCCTTTCAATGTGCCGAGTGTGGCAAAAAATTTAGAGAACGTGGAACTATAATAAGGCACATGTTAGTGCATTCAGGTGACAAACCTCATGAATGTCCAGAGTGTGGGGTGAAATTCAGTCAGCATGGACATATGAAGACTCACATGTTAGTGCATTTAACAGTCTCCGTGGTGTAGTGGTAAGACACTCGCTTGGCGTTCCGCGAGCGCTATGTCATGGGTTCGTATCCTGGCCGGGGAGGATTTACTGGGCGCAATTCCTTAACTGTAGCCTCTGTTTAACGCAACAGTAAAATGTGTACTTGGATGAAAAAACGATTCTTCGCGGCGGGGATCGTATTCCAGGGACCTGCCCGAAACGCTACGCGTACTAGTGGCTGTACAAGAATGTAACAACTCTTGTATATATCTCAAAAAAAAAAAAAAAAAAAAAAAAATTCAGGTGATAAACCTCACGAGTGTCCAGAGTGTGGGAAGAGATTCAGTGAGCGTGGACATATAAAGACTCACAGGATGGTGCATGCGGATGAGAGACCTTTTCAATATGCCGAGTGTGGCAAAAAATTTAGAGATCGTGGAACTATAATAAAGCACATGTTAGTGCATTCAGGTGACAAACCTCATGAATGTCCAGAGTGTGGGAAGAGATTCAGTCAAGGTGGAAGTATGAAGACTCACATGTTAGTGCATTCAGGTGAGAAACCTCATGAATGTCCAGAGTGTGGGAAGAAATTCAGTCAGCATGGACATATAAAGACTCACATGTTAGTGCATTCAGGTGATAAGCCTCACGAGTGTCCAGAGTGTGGGAAGAGATTCAGTGAGCGTGGACATATGAAGACTCACAGGATGGTGCATGCGGATGAGAGACCTTTTCAATGTGCCGAGTGTGGCAAAAATTTAGAGAACGTGGAACTATAATAAGGCACATGTTAGTGCATTCAGGTGAAAAACCTCATGAATGTCCAGAGTGTGGGAAGAAATTCAGTCGTCTTGGAGATTTGAAGATTCATATGTTAGTGCATTCAGGTGATAAACCTCATGAGTGTCCAGAGTGTGGGAAGAGATTCCGTCAGCTTGGACATATGAAGAGGCACAAGATGATCCATGCAGATAATAGGCTAAACACTTTGAGTGTGGAAGATAATTAAGAAAATATTGAAGGATAATAAGGCACATAATGGTATATTAACTTACCTTTAATCACAATGTCAGTTGGATGTTCTTCAGAGGTAATTATATTTTGTTTGTGAAAACACTTCACCATGAAAGGTAAAAATCTGAAGATATTTTATTATATTGCTCTTTTATGAAAGTTAGATGACCAAGCAAGAACTACAGAAGCTGTCACTGTAGGAAAACTCGAAATTGTTTATAAGTATAGAAATATCTATTTAGTTTACCAAAGATTAAACAAAGCTTTAAATGTTTTTCTTCATATATATGTTAATAATAATGTGCTTTGTTTTTGCTCTGTGTGGAAATTTATATAAAATTTAATATACTCTGTAGCTAAATTATGGAGATTTTTGTTTTAATATTATTTAGCATTGGAGTTGGTGAAGAAGACAGTCTGAGACGTACTTAAGATTAGATCATTTGATTGGTAGGGAAATGTATGTTAATCAAGGAATTTTCTCATCAGATTCATATGCAAACTAATGTACTTTCTTTATTTTTTGTTTAGGCCTATTTATGAATTCTACTCCTGATTATAAATATTTCACCAGAGGGTTTATTGACGGCAGACTGGTATTTGTAACTGTCAGTAAAGTGACTATGAAATTTAAATTTATATTACTCCAGAAATTTATATCACTCTAAATTTACCAGAAATTTATATTACTCTAGCCTAACTTTATCAGTTGTGCTGTAATTGTCTGGGAATTATAATTTACCTGATTTACCCGAGGGCCACTAACCCTAGTGGCTTTGATGAGAACAGGAAGTCAGCGGCTTGTTGAAGTTCCCCCCTCTTCCCCCTGTCCCCTCCATTTGCCTTGATGATCTTTTCGAGGTATATTTTGAAATTCAGCACAGTTTTGGCAACTATGTTTTCGGTCATTGTATTCCATGGTGTATTATGTGAAAAGGATCATTGTATTTCATAGTGTATTGTGTGAGAAGAGTCATTGTATTCCATGGTGTATTTTGTGTGAATTCATTGTTGTCATTGTAATCTATGGTGTACAGTGTAAAGCAGTTATACAAGCAATTACGAACCTGTCCATCTTTTCTTAATCTTTGGCGGCTTTGTTTACAATTATTAAATGGTTAATGTGCTCTGAATCTCAAGGAGGCTGTTTATAACAATAACAACAGTTGATTGGGAAGTTTTCATGCTTGTAAACTGTTTAATAAATGTAACTAAAGCCATCAAAGATTGAGGAAAGATGAACAAATCCACGAGGGCCGTGACTAGGATTCGAACCTGCATCCGAGAGCATACTAGATGCTGCCTTAATCGACTGAGCTACGACATGGTAGCACTTTACCATGTCGTAGCTCAGTCGATTAAGGCAGCATCTAGTATGCTCTCGGATGCAGGTTCGAATCCTAGTCACGGCCCTTGTGGATTTGTTCATATAATGCATCACGCTATTGTGATTTTGGTGTGTATTAAGGAAAGATGTACAGGTTCATAAGTGCTTGCGTAACAACTTCATGAATCTAGCTTCTGATCTGCAAGTAGCCAGAGCTCATGTGATCTTGATGGATCCATTATTTTGAACCAGACTACATACTACAACACTAGCTAGTCCTTCCTGAACTCGTTATTTAACTGTTCATGGAAGTACAGACTAACAGTAAGCTATACCAACTGATTAATTTTGATTTGGCAAACCATATAAATAGCCCCCCAGGCCTGTGAATGGAAACTACTAGCGGGATAAATATGGATCATATAGTCCACTCTATATATTAATAAATTAATAATAAAATAAATATAATTTTTTAATAATTAAATAAATAGCAAACCCATGATATGTGAGTTTCCCTACATTTGGAAACCTATATTATGGATCCCCAGTACTACCTTCACAGACCCCAAGTTGTGGACCCCCAGTACTACCTTCATGGACCCCAGGTTGGGAACCTAGATTGCGGACCCCAGGGTGGGAACCAAGCTAGTGGACTCCAGGGTGGGAACCAAGCTTGTGAACCCCAGGTTGGGAACCTCTACAGTTTATGATAAAGGGGTCGTCAAAAATACAATTCTTTAGCTCTTTTATTGTTCCACAAACCACTTGCCCCACACTAAACTTCTTTACCAGACACATGTTCTCTTTACACACATCAAGAAATGTCAATGTTCGTTTCGTCTAAAATATGTCAAATTATAGAATAGTTATTGCAACAAGTTGGCAACTAAAACAGTCACTGGAGCCTACCAAACATCTCGTAAATAAGTCCAAGTAACAAACTCGGTCTAGGTAACAAGTAATTTTTCAAAACAAAATGTTTAATAATAATGTTAAATGAAATATTAACTCTTGGAATGAGCACAAAAAAGTTTACGTCTTAATTTTTTTTTTCATTTAGTGACATCTATGCTATTGTCATATATAACAGAGGTAACAGCAAGTAAGCAGTCATTTTGAATAGAATTATGACATTCGCATTCAATTTAGCCCAAAAATACAAATAAAGTTATTTAGATCCTGCTTAAGGGATTTTTAAATAGTAAAATGTGTTATTATTATCTAATAAATGAATTTAGGCAAAGTAATTCACTATATATTAAAATTCTAATTTTAATTCTAAAATTAGCACTTTTTTTTTTTTTTTAGATATATACAAGAGTTGTTACATTCTTGTACAGCCACTAGTACGCGTAGCATTTCGGGCAGGTTCCTGGAATACGATCCCTGCCGCGATGAATCGTTTTTTCATCCAAGTACACATTTTACTGTTGAGTTAAACAGAGGCTACAGTTAAAGATTTGCGCCCAGTAAATCCTCCCCGGCCAGGATACGAACCCATGACATAGCGCTCGCAACGCCAGGCGAGTGTCTTGCCACTACACCACTACACTTAATAATAATCTATAGTGAGGTACTATATTAATCAATACAGAGGTGTTATGATAATCTTTACTGAAGTGCTATTATAATATATACTGAGGTGCAATGATGGTCTATACAGAGGTGCTATAATAATCTCTACAGTCTATATATATTAAAAACGAAGCTATACCTAATAAATTCCCTGTAACATACCTTACCCCTCTGTTGTCAACCCATGTATGTTTTTTTTTTTTTTTTTTTTTTTTTTCAATTTAACGCTGTTTGAATGTAATTTTCTGTAATAATTTGTAATTGTATTTGTGCTACTTTTTCAACAATGTTCCCCCCTCTTTTACCTCTATTTTTATTTGTACTCAACACATTTTATTCTTTTTACCCATTAGTATTAAGCTTTAGTCATTAGTGTTTTTTCCTGCCCGAAACGCTTTGCGTAATAGTGGCTTTAGGCATTGTATGTACTAGCTCTATCTATAAAGCCAACAAACTTTGTAAAATCTCTTTATGTATGTACCTTTACCTAAATAAAAATTATTATTATTATTATTATTATATATAATCTATGTATTAGTATATTTTGGAAGCAGTCTTTCTTGTAAACATATGTCGTTAAATATGACAAAAAGGTAAGATTAATCATTCTGACATGAATTTTCTCAATATTTCTTACGTTTCTTTTCACTGTCGATGGTAATTGAAAAATCAATTCTCTAAAATTCATTTTTATTTCTAGTCTGATGTGACGCCTGAACATGTTTCATAACAACTTATTACATTTTCAAAGACTTTAGTTTACACACACAACTGTAACCTGTAAACACGAAAATTCGTCCATTCTTATACTCGCATTTGGGTGAGGTGATATGATACAACAGTTTTGGGTGAGGTGAACAAACTTGTGACAAACACAAGACAAAACACGAAACTATGGGTATTAAGTGGATATGAGAACATAAGAATTGAAGTAACTGCAGAGGGCCTATTGGCCCACACTTCCTCTTGATGCTTCTATATTGGTTCGGAGTCTTGAAGTGGGTAGAATATAGTTGTGCATTAATTGGCTGTTCATTGCTGGTGTTGACTTTTTAATGTGTAGTGCCTCGAAGATGTCGAGCCTCCTGTTATCGCTGTATCTATCGATGATTTCTGTGTTGTTTGTTCAAATTTCTCTGGTGATAGTCTAGTTGTGAAAAGAGATTATATGTTTCTTTGTGCAGCCCTCTTGTTTATGCATTGTTAATCGCCTGGAAAGAGACGTTGTTGTCTTCCCTATATACTGAGTTCTTTGGGGCTTACAGTACCCAAGTGGGCATTTGAAGACATAGGCGACGTTGGTGTCCTTCAAGGCGTTCTGCTTTGTGTCTGGAGAGTTTTTCATAAGTAGGTTGGCATTGTCAAGACGACAAAGATGTTTTTGTATTTGTCGATAGCCGAGGAGCACTTGATTCCTTAAACAGTCGAAATCCTTTGAAGAAAGAAAAGAGAAAGAATCAAATTAAGTCTTCATGTCCATAGTTAAAGATTTTAAGAAAAGGATAACTGAGATACAGCTGAAAGGTCACAATGTGAAACTCATGTGGATTCCATCTCGTGTTGCAATAGTGCTCAACGAGGTAGCAGATGACTTGGCCAAACGTGCCACATCAAAACCACAAGTTGACATTGAATGTGAATTCACAATGAGACAAATAAGAAGCAAAATCAGAAATATTTAGGCACAGGCAGAAGTAGAGAGGAGAGGAGAGGTATAATGTATGAGGGAAGTCCAACCATGCAACACTACATGTATGCGAGTCAAAACACCTATTTCACTTCTGGTAAAAGGAGAAATGCTTTGAGTGACTCCGTGCACATGCGACTCAGGCTTGTGTCCAAATATTACTGGGAATATGGGATAGGTGTTCATGATAATGACACGAAGTGTAAACTAGATGCACTTATTAGTAAGATTAACTTGATTCATGCAGCTCTTGATAAAAATGAGTTCCCAGTTGAGTTATTTGTGGACCTGCATAAGGCTTTTGACACTATCAACCACCAAAACCTTCTTCTTAAATCACATCATTATGGAGTCAGAGGACATTCCCTGCAATACCTCAAATCTTACCTTACTGACAGGCTCCAGTATGTTTCTGTGAATAATTCAATTTCTCCCACCCTACCCATCAACATTGATGTTCCTCAGGGCAGCATACTTGGCCCTCTCCTCTTTTTCATCTACATTAATGACCTTCCAAATGCTTCCTAACACCTCAAACCAATTCTTTTTGCTGACGACACAACCTTCATTTACTCCAGTCCTGACCCCCTTGCTCTAAATGCCACAGTAAATACTGAGCTAAATATAGTCCATCTTTGGCTAACTGCCAACAAACTCACTCTTAACATTGACAAAACTTTCTATATTCTGTTTGGCAATAAATCCTCTAATCAAATAAATCTCAAAATAAACAATACCCAAATTTGTAACAAATTAGATGGCAAGTTCCTTGGCATTCTCATTGACCACAAGCTGAATTTCCAGGGACACGTTTTAAATATATCAAAAAAGTTACAAAAACTGTTGGCATTCTTTCTAAGATCAGATATTATGTACCCCGCCCTGCCCTGGTGACTCTCTATTACTCCCTCATCTATCCATATCTCAACTATGGTATTTGTGCTTGGGGTTCTACTACCCAAAATCATTTACGTCCTCTAATTACTCAACACAAAGCTGCTATTAGGACAATATCCAACTCTGGCCCCAGACATCACTCGGTACCCCTACTCAAATCTCTGAATGTTAGATATTAAGTCACTGCACATTCTCTCATGTGTATTATACATATATAAAACGCTTAACTGTAATGCCAATCCTGACCTCAAAAGCTTCATTGAAGGTTGTAACAGAACCCATGAGCACCACACCAGAAATAAATACAATTTTGATATTCCTAGAGTACGACTTAATAAAACTAGAAATGCTCTGCAAATCAAGGGACCCAGAATGTGGAATGACCTTCCCAACCATGTTAAAGACTGTACCTCTCTCAACCAGTTTAAGATAAAAACGAAGCACTACCTAATAAATTCCTTGTAACCTACCTTACCCCTCTATTGTCAACCCATGTCTGTTTTTTTTTTTTTTTTAAACAACGCTGTTTGTCTACCTAATTGTATTTGTGCTGCTTTTTCAGCCATGTTCCCCCCTCTTCTATCTCTATTTATATTTGTTCTCAACACATTTTATTCTTTATACTCAATTAGTATTAAGCTTTAGTCATTAATGTTTTTTCCTGCCCGAAACGCTTTGCGTAATAGTGGCTTTAGGCATTGTATGTACTAGCTCTATCTATAAATCCATCAATCTTTGTAAAATCTCTTGTATGTATGTACCTTACCTAAATAAACATTTATTTATTTATTTATTTATTTATTTATTTATTTATTTATTTATTTATTTATTTATGTACATACATACATAGTACATACATACAATGCCTAAAGCCACTATTACGCAATGCGTTTCGGGCAAGAAAAACATTAATATCTAGAACTTAATACTAATTGAGCATAAAGAATAAAAAGTGTTGAGAACAAATACAAATAAAGATAAAAAAAAAGGGGGAACATGACTGAAAAAGCAGCACAAATACAATAGGTTGACAAACAGTGTTGATTAAAAAAAAAGAAAATAACGGACATGGGTTGACAATAGAGGAGTGAGGTAGGTTACAGGGAATTTATTAGGTAGTGTTTAGTTTTTATCTTAAACTGGTTGAGAGAGGTACTGTCTTTGTGGTATGGTATGTTAAGGTCTCACACCCTTGCCCATTATGTTCTTGATTGTTGATTAATGTATATAGAAACACAGAGATAAAGATTGTTCCTGAACAAATAGCCTGGATGTATCACAACGGGAAGGTTGATGATATTCTGGAGAGATATAAGAATTTTGCACCACAACTGTAATTTTTTGTTGAATTATCTGCATGTCTCTTGCAAATTGTCTATACAGTATACCTAAGTCATAAAAGTATTTGTGTGTACGTCTGATACCATACTACTTGTGTAAAGGAGAAAATGTATATATTTTTCTCTCAGAATGTTCGGCAATATATTCATTGTTTGTGATGTGTGTGTATATATGTATGAACACGTTGTACTGAATGGGGTGAGAATAGCTTGAGCTACCTCATCCCTTTGTGCATATTTTACTTCAATAAACTTATTTCAATTTCAATCTCAACTGTGTACACTTCAGTTTACTTACTGACTCCTCACAGAGTCTTTTCTTTACTGTTTTTTCCCATCATGCCTTAAAAGTCAGTTGATGATGTATGATGAAGTGGATGAATGTATGACTGTTGAGTTCTTCATTAAGCAGGAAGAGTCGAGGTCAGACTGGGAGGTCGGACCCGGTGTTCACGCGGCCACCAGTTGGACCCGGTGTTCACGCGGTTACCAGTTGGACCCGGTGTTCACGCGGTCACCAGTTGGACCCGGTGTTCACGCGGTTACCAGTTGGACCCGGTGTTCACGCGGTCACCAGTTGGACCCGGTGTTCACGCGGTTACCAGTTGGACCCGGTGTTCACGCGGTTACCAGTTGGACCCGGTGTTCACGCGGTCACCAGTTGGACCCGGTGTTCACGTGGTCACCAGTTGGACCCGGTGTTCACGCGGTCACCAGTTGGACCCGGTGTTCACGCGGTCACCAGTTGGACCCGGTGTTCACGCGGTTACCAGTTGGACCCGGTGTTCACGCGGTCACCAGTTGGACCCGGTGTTCACGCGGTCACCAGTTGGACCCAGTGTTCACGCGGTCACCAGTTGGACCCGGTGTTCACGCGGTCACCAGTTGGACCCGGTGTTCACGCGGTTACCAGTTGGACCCGGTGTTCACGCGGTTACCAGTTGGACCCGGTGTTCACGCGGTTACCAGTTCGAATTCTTATTTAACAACTTCAGCTTCCTTTTTTCCTTATATTACCCAGATAATACTTTAGTTTGAATCTAACAATAATTTTCCTTTATTTAGTCAATTTTTAAATATTCAGTCACTTTGTATTTATAAATTCTAGCAAGTTTTATCTTTTCACTTTTTATCACATTATATTTATTTGTTCAGTTGTTATTATTTATTAATCCAATTAGCCTTTCCTAGATATTAAATCACGTATATTTATCTGTTTAATCACCTTCATTAATTATTCAACCGCTTTTGATTTATTTATTAAATTACGTTTTATTTGTTTAATCACTTTTTGTTCATCTATTTAAGAACTTTTTCTTTATATTTTTTATAATCTTTTATCGATGTATGATTAAATATTATTTTAATTGACATGTTAGCAATGAAATATTTATATCGTGAAAGGATTCAACGTTAAACACTTCATGAAAATAATAGTTCTGAGTGTTGTAACTTTGCAACTGTTACAACCCTGGGTTCTCCAGTGGAAACCAGAGGTCAAAATTGAGCTATTAAACTTCCTGTAGTACAGTTGGGCATCTCGTATAGCAATTGTTTGTATCTTCCCTGCCAGACGTAAGACTATTATTGTTTCTCAAAGAGCATTTAAAGACTGAGCTGGGGGTTGATTATTAAATAATAACATAGGCACCAACTTTGCTTACTAATACTTTCTAATCATTCATAAAGTAACAATACGTTGCATAGGGGAAGATCTTTAATGTGCTTAGCTGCACGATCAATTAGGCTCCTCCCGGCACCACGACATGAGGGAGGCAGCTGGTGGCTAGCTCGGTCTTCTCTCTGGCTGTGTCGTGCGGATAAGACCTACTCTGTGGCTGTATCCCTTCTCTTCTCCCTTCTCCTCTTACTTATTTCCCTTACCTGAAGTTCCTGTATCCTTAAGCTAAGTACGGGGCATCAGTAAGTGGACCTACTCTGGTAGTAAATATTGGTGAGACCTGGGGTTAGTATTTGCCAGTGTTTTGTTTACCCTAAGTTTTGTGTTTTGTATTAGGGTACCACATGGTCTCACTACCCTAAGCTGCATCCAGCTTCAGTGCTTATCCAGTAGTACTTTACCCTAGCTTGTTATTAGTGTAAACCTTGTATCCTGTCTATGTGGACCAAGGCTTTTAACGTAAGGTAGTGTGGTAAAGTTATTATTATTATTGTTATTGGTGTGAGTGTATATGGGGGGTTGTTAAGGGGTTAATAAATAAGTACATGAATTACAGAGTATCTCTTCTTCCAAGGTGGGAGTGCAGTGATCAACCCTTAGACTAACATATATGGTCTTGTAGCAAGTTATCACTACTGTGGATAGTTTATTTTGGGGGCCGGGCCTTTTAGCTCTCCCGTATTTGATACTCTTGTCTTCTAACTACCTTTACCCCTTAATAGTACCAGTACCCCATAGAAGCCCCACTCATATCAGTTGTAACAAGTGGGGGCCTGTCCGGGATGAACATTATAAGTGTAAAAAATTGGATTCTTGAGTGCCAAAATTAAAATTTTTTATTTCCGCAGAACGGTTGTGTGCTAGCCTAGGGTCCAGCTCATCTAGCAAAGGACATTCTTGCACTGACTGGACACCCAACTGGATCCCTTCACGATTAAGGTTAGTGTGGCCTTGTGTTAGGGGCCGTGCAAATTTTTGTTTTTTTTTCCAATTTTTATTTTTTTATTTTTTCTTTGGCTGGGAGCTAAAATTATTAGTGATGTCTTCTGAAATGCAGAACCTGGCAAGGGAGCCTTCAGTGGTAGAGATAAAGAAACTTAAAAAGTCTAATTTAGTATTGTTAGGCCAGGAATTTGGCCTAGAATTAAATGTCGCAGATAAAAAGTGGACTTTGGTGAATGAAATATTACAACATTGTATTGATGAAGAACTATTGGCAAGTGATACACCTTTATGCCAGCCTAGCCAAGCAGAAAGTGCAACTCATAGGGAGAGTGAATTAGCTTTAGAGTTAGCAAAAATAAAATTAGAGGAGCAAAAACTCAAAACCGAGGAGGCTAGAATTAGAGTGAATGCCACTGGACCTCCACCTGCCGGGGATTCAAACCCCAGGCATTATGAGAAAAAGCATAATTTGCCTGAATTTTCCGAGTCTGACCCTGAAAGGTTTTTCAACCATTTTCAGAGAGTGGCCACGTCCATGAACTGGCCAAAGGAAGAGTGGGTGAAAATCCTACAGGGAAGACTTAGGGGTAAAGCACAAGATATTTTTATAAACATGCCTGACGACGAGTGTTTCGAATATGATAAAGTCAGGGAATGTATTTTACGGGCATATGAAATTACTCCTGAAGCTCACCGCCAAGTTTACCGTAACCTTAGGCCTACTCACAACCAACCGCTCACTGAATTTGTGAATGATCAAATTCGATTGTTTGATAGATGGATTCGCTCGGCGAAAGCCGAAACATACGAGGCTCTCAGGAACTTAATTTTAATGGAGCATTTTATAGATGTTATGCCAGAGAACGTATCACAGTACATTAAAGGAAGGATAGAGTTAAATTCTAAAATAGGGGATTTGGCCAAGTTGGCAGAAAACTACCAATTGGCGGGCAAAAGGCCCAATAAAAATAATTATACCCCACAGAGTAGCAAACCTTATACCCACAGCCAGTCCAGACCAGCTCATTCTAACCCTTTACCTAATGCACCTTCTGTTTCAGACATAACTAACCCTGTTAAAGTGTCTAGCCCAACGGCACCTAAAGGTGAACCGAAGGGTAATTCTGTTAGTAATGTCTCTTCTCCCCGACGTTTTTGTGGTCACTGTAATCGTCCAAACCACACTATTAGCCGTTGTTGGCAACTGCACCCTGAAAAAAGACCCAATGCTCTAGTTGTGACACAGGGCTTGAGGCTTTCAGAAGGGTTAGGGAGTAAGACCTCCAACCCACAGTGGTTGGACTTGCTTACCCCATTCTTATCGAAAGGGAGACTACTTTTGTCTGAGGGTTCTTCCTGGAAGGACGTGGTGATCTTCTGAGACACCGGTGCCATCCAGACTTTAATTTTAGAGAGTGCGTTGCAAGGTGTCAGCACTCTCGACACTGGAGAGGTGGTACTGGTCGAAGGTGTCACTAGTGATACTCGGGCAGTACCCCTCCATAAGGTTACCCTGGAATCTTATTTCCACAAGGGTGTTTGTACAGTCGGAGTCACTTCATACCTACCTTTCCCTAATGTTGATGTAATAGTTGGTAATGATTTAGCAGGGGATAAGGTAGGGGACTCTAGACTGCCTATTATGTTGCCTACCCCTAAGGTTTGCTTGGATCCACCCGCCGCAGAGGATAATGTTGTGTACCCTGCGTGCGCGGTGACCAGGTCTATGGGACTTAAATGTAAGGGCAGCCCTGTGCTTGCCAAGATGGTAAATCCCGAGGTCACGAGGAGCTTTCCGAGTGGTGAAAACCAAGTGGACCTCGCGGACACATTCATTGCCCGACTCGATGACGTGGCCGAGGACATTGTGGAGAGCCTGCCACCGCCACCTACAGAGAGTAGTGGGGAGGTGGAGGAGAACACTGTTGAGCCTCGGCCAATGGCATCTGACCAAGGCCTAGATGCCTCCTTGAGTGAGTTACAGAAAGCTGACCCCACTCTTGCAGATTGTCATGAAACAGCCGTCTCTATGGAGGAAATTGTAGACGCAGCAACTGGGTACTACTACAATGATCGGATTTTGATGAGAAAATGGAGACCACAGAGTGCTCCCTTGTCAAATGAGTGGGAGGTAGTCCACCAGGTTATGTTGCCGACCTGCTATAGAGAAAGAGTTTTGGCAGCTGCTCATGATGATCCTATGGGGGGACATCAAGGTATTAATATTACGTATCACAAAATTTTAAAGTATTTTTTCTGGCCCAAGCTGAAAAGCGATGTGGCAAAATTTTGTAATGCGTGTATTGTTTGTCAACTGGTTGGGAAACCAAACCAGACTCCACCTAAAGCTCCTCTAAGGCCTATTGTCGTGCCAGAGGAACCATTTTCTCATGTGGTAATGGACTGTGTTGGACCATTACCTAGAACTAAGTCTGGTAATATTTACCTAATCACGATGATGTGTATCACTACTCGTTACCCAGAGGCTTTTGCTGTAAGGAACATCCGAGCAAAAACTGTTGTTGCTCGTATGTTGCAATTTTTTTCCACTTTTGGACTGCCTCGGGTCGTGCAAACTGACAATGGTACTAATTTTAAGTCTGATGTTTTCGAGCAATTTTGTAAGGAACATGGAATAACTCATAAGGTTTCCAGCCCATACCATCCACAGAGTCAGGGGGTAATTGAACGTTTCCATCTAACTCTGAAGCAGATGTTGAAGACATCGTGCGAGAGTTCCCACACCTTCTGGGATGAGAATTTACCGTATGTTTTGTTTGCGGCTAGAGAGGGATTACAAAGTTCACTGGGCTGTTCTCCTTTTGAGTTAGTCTTTGGCCATAAAGTTCGTGGACCCTTGCAAATGTTACAGGAGAATCTGTTAGGGAACGTAACGTTATCCGAAGGTTCGGCTTTCTTTGCGCAACACCACCAGAGACTCAAGGACTGCAAGGCGGCTGCATTTAAGTATCTTGGCAAGGCCCAAGAAAAGATGAAAGAACGTAACGATGCTAAATCTAAGTTACGGGTATTTCAGCCTGGCGACCCTGCCCTGGTAATTAAGCCTCGACTAGGGAACACTATGTCCCACAAGTACGAAGGCCCCTACATTGTGACAGAAAAGACTGGGGACCTCACGTACAAAGTGAGGCACTCTGACAAACGTAACCAGGTAATGCTCATACATGTAAATCGACTGAAGAAGTTCCAGGGCCCCAGGCCCATTGCACTAACCAATGTTTCCATTTCCAGTGAGAGAGGGGATGATTGTTCTGGGGACCCAACTAATCTCATTTTCAATAATTCTAGTTCTGTGAATGCTGTGGAGGAACTGTCCCATTTGCAGATGGCCCAACGTGAAGAGGTGCAGTTGTTGGTTGCTGAATTCTCCAGTCTGTTCGGGGATGTCCCGACCCAGACTGATGCCATTTGCCATGATGTCGAATTGACGGACTACACTCCCATTCGCCTTCAACCCTATCGGATGAGTCCAGAAAAGAAGGCCATCGTACGGAAGGAGGTCGACTTCTTGCTCCAGCACGGCCTCATCCGGCCGAGCCAGGGCTCTTGGTGCTCGCCCTGCCTTTTGGTCCCCAAACCAGACGGCTCCTGGCGATTATGCACCGACTATCGGCAGCTCAACAAGGTGACCATTGTGGATGCCTATCCGCTGCCCCTCCTCGAGGACTGCATCGACGAGTTGGGAAATGCCAAGTACGTTTCGAAATTCGACCTCTCGAGGGGGTATTATCAAATCCCACTCACTGAACGTGCTAAACAGCTCACCGCGTTCGTGACACCCGAGGGTGTTTTTGAGTATCAAGTGTTACCGTTCGGCTTGCGTAATGCCCCTGCCACGTTCCAGAGACTCATGAACTCTACTCGCTAAGGTGCCAAATTGTCGGGCGTATTTAGATGATATCGTGCTGTTTGACAGTAATTGGGCTGACCACATAGCTAGGTTACGCCAGTTGTTTGCCATCTTGAAAAGGGCAAATCTTGCCTTAAATGCTAAAAAGTGTCATTTTGGCCAAGGCACAGTGACGTACCTCGGTTATGAAGTGGGCCAAGGAAAAGTGTTACCTCGGCAAGATAAAATCAGTGCCATTCTAGAGTATCCAGTACTAAAGTCTAAAAAGGACGTTCAAAGATTTATCGGTATGTGTGCGTACTATCGACGTTTTTGTCAGAACTTTTCCAGTGTTGCCACTCCTCTCACAGACTTGTTGCGGAAAGCCGTTAAATTTAAGTGGTCATCAGACTGTGCAGAGGCATTTAAAAATTTGAAATTGATCTTAGCTTCCGCCCCAGTGCTTGCTAGTCCAAGGTTCGACCGACCGTTTAAAATTCATGTTGACGCGTCTGACTCGGGTGCTGGTGCAGTGTTGTTGCAAACTGGGGATGATCAGGTGGAACACCCAGTATATTATTACTCTGTGAAATTCGACAAGGCGCAACGCAATTATTCAGTGGTAGAAAAAGAGGCGTTGGCGCTAGTGTTAACATGTAAAAAGTTCGAAGTTTACCTCACAGGTAATATAGTGGAAGTGTACACGGACCATAACCCACTAGTCTTCCTGACTCAGATGAAGGGTAAGAATAAACGCATCCTCAGGTGGGCGTTGTACCTACAGGACTTCAATCTTTCCATTACCCACCTACCGGGCAGACTCAACGTGATAGCCGACGCTCTGTCCCGGTTGCCTGAATAACATTCATCTGAGCCACAGAAAGCCATTTACCAACCGTCATGCTTTAGTTAATTTTTTTTAGGTTCTCCTGTGACATTAAATATTCCGTGTCCAATTTATTTACTTCCCTGTTCTTTTATTTTTGTTGTGTATGTTTTTTTTTTCTCTTTCAGAGAACTCCTTTGTATTTTTTTTTTTGCAGAGAAATTGCTTTTGATTGATTTTTTGTTTTTGTCATATGTTTTTCTTTTTGTTCTCTGTATACTCTTACAAAAAAATATGACTACTATTCTAGTAGTCACATTTTTTTTTCTCTGAAGGGGGGAGGAGTGTTACGACCCTGGGTTCTCCAGTGGAAACCAGAGGTCAAAATTGAGCTATTAAACTTCCTGGTAGTACAGTTGGGCATCTCGTATAGCAATTGTTTGTATCTTCCCTGCCAGACGTAAGACTATTATTGTTTCTCAAAGAGCATTTAAAGACTGAGCTGGGGGTTGATTATTAAATAATAACATAGGCACCAACTTTGCTTACTAATACTTTCTAATCATTCATAAAGTAACAATACGTTGCATAGGGGAAGATCTTTAATGTGCTTAGCTGCACGATCAATTAGGCTCCTCCCGGCACCACGACATGAGGGAGGCAGCTGGTAGCTAGCTCGGTCTTCTCTCTGGCTGTGTCGTGCGGATAAGACCTACTCTGTGGCTGTATCCCTTCTCTTCTCCCTTCTCCTCTTACTTATTTCCCTTACCTGCCCCCTCCCCGCTCAGCTCGTTGTCGCCGTATGGGGGCTTAGTGGGCGGCTGCCGGAGTGTGATGCTCCTTGGGACAGTCCTCTGTCCTTTTCTAGCCTTGTGCTCCTGCTGCCGTCCTCTCCAATTCTGCTGGGCATCTTTTCCTTTTCCTTCTGTTTCGTTTTTCACCCCCCTCTTCTCCTATCTGCTTGCCGTTTCCTGCCGACCTTTTGCCCGTTCTGGTTCTTCCCTTGGACTTCTTCTATTTTGACGCCCGGGTGCTTGAGGAGGCATACTCTTGCACCCGTAGAACTGCAGTACCCGACGTCGAGAGCGAGGGGAACCTTTTATTGTCAATCCCCACTTCGTCACTGAACCCGATCTCGACGGACTGTCGGTTTCTTAAGGTGGCGTTTGTGGGGCGTATACTCACGACGCACCCCTAGGAGGCCCCGACAAGATCGGCGATAGCTTCTTGTTGGGTGTCCTGCCTCTAATTGTGGCTCCATGGTGGTGTGGGGGCACATTCGTGAGTGAATTCTTCTTTCGTCAAGATGATTACCCCTGCTTCGGCTTCTTCTGGTTTACCTTCTCAGGCTCGTGGGGTGGGCGACCAAGCCCCCGAGTCGGTCCGTATTGGAAGACCGGGCTCTGTAGCCTCCGCTGCATTGGGCCCCGACCTTGCTCCTCCTTTGGGCT